>NC_056526.1:107828708-107839291 GCF_019175285.1 Sceloporus undulatus
ATGTCATTATGCAATTCCAGGACTTGCAGTCTGGTCAGAGACACTGGAGTGCCCTGGCTGAGAATTCTAAATACCCCTCCCTCAATTGCCATTCCCAGAATTCCTTATGATGGAACCAAAGCAGTTAAAGTGGAATCATAGTGCTATTATTGTGTAGTTCAGCGGTTGTCAAATGGTGGGGCAGGATCCCCAGAGGGCTGTGAGAGTCACTCAAGGAGGGTGTGAGACTTAGAGGCCCTTCTCCTCCGTCCTCCTCCTCCTCCTCTCCCCCTTCTTTTCAAACTTTCTTATGTATAACATTAACAGATGAGTTGAGTTAAATAGTGAATTTACTTAAATAAAACTATTCTAAATTTAACAATGTTATTTCTTTATAAAATGTTAAAATACAAATAGACAAGAATGTGCAAATCAAAATACACACACTAAATAAAATATTTTTATTCATTCATATAGATGTAAAGGGAGGCTCCCAAGGGTAAAAAGTTTGAGTACTGCTGGCATAGTGTAAAAGGGGCCTGGATGGACTTTTTTTAAAACAGCATGCTATCAGTAGAGCCACAGCAGAAAAGTAGTCATTTTGAGAGAGGCTTCTTGTTAGAACATGGGAGGAAAATTGTGCAACATGTTCAGTTTGGGAGTTTTCAAGCAGAGGATGGACTACTGACTTTTGAATATCATTAGAGCCCTGCAGTCTCCTCTAACCAACCACCCATACCTGAAATCCCTAGAACACAGAAAGGAGCCCCAAGTTGTACCACAGGCTACTGACCCTTTAAGAGACAATGGCTTAGCACTTGTATTTTATTTTTATTTATTTCCAACAGGCAGGTACAGCTCCATCAGTTATGAAAGGCCTTCCTCCATCCCAACTGCCACTGGCATGCCCTTGGAGGGACAATAGAGCAGCCAGCATCTACTGTATGTTATTCCCTGATCAACTGGTACCTCTCCCTCTTTCCTTGTGATTTATATCATCATTAATTATAAACCGAAGGGCAGACAACTGTCAGATTAACAATTGTAAACTACTCATATAAAGTGCCATGCAGACTGATGGGACTAAATAAATAAATAATTGTATCTATCTGAAGCATCTGGAGGACCTTTGACCTGATTTAAAGATGTAGACTTCAGCATCCTTTAGATGTAGCATTCCAATGAAATTACTATATTCTTTTAAGACAATTTGATGTTACTTTAGAATCTATTACCTAGCATGCTCAGCCTCTCTGCTATCTCTTGTAAAATGACATTGCAGACTCATGACAGTATATTCTTCTCCAGAGCTTGGAAAGTTAGTTTCAAAACATTATTTGTTTTCATTTAAGTGATTGAAAACTAATTCATCGTTTCTCTGTCCCTGGGCTTCATGTGGACTCCAATAGACCAAGCCCTGCTCTGATAGATCCAATGCTTCCTAAAATAGTTGAGCCTCCAGAAACTTCTATGGCTGCTGTCACAATGAAGCACTAATGACGTTTGGATGACAGCTGTTCTGTGAGACTTTGGCGGGTTACAGACCGCCATTTAGGACGCACTCCACGTGTCCTAGGGTTAGGAAGGGTTGCCTCTTCCTAACCGGCCTCGTTCCCAACTCGCGCGGAGCGCGTCCTAAATGGTAGCGACCATCCACATGGGCGCTGCCATTTTTACGTCTTGGATGCACAGCGTCCAGACGTGGAGCACCGGAAGTGACACCGCGAGGGTGCGCTTCGCCCCTCGCGGTGCCACTTCCGTGTTTTGAAAAGGAGCGCCATTTTGGCGCTCCTTTTTCACTGTGGCCGGAAGCCTCGCAGTCTGGCTGCTGGGGCTTCTCTCCGCAGCGAATGGTGGCGGTGGCAGACCGCCCGCTTTAGGACAGTCTGTAACGCACCTTTGTGACAGAAAAGCAGAGTATAAGTACTCTAAATAAAAAATGAATGAAAATGACTCCATCCTATAGAATCCTGGGACCTGTACTGTATTTTTATTGTGGCACTAGAGCTCTCTGAAAGAGAAAGCTAAATCTCACAAATCCTAGAATTCCTTAGCATTCAAAAATGGCAACTAAAGTGGTGTCAAAGCACATTAACTCTGCAGTGTAGATGCAGCATGAGTCACACAATTTACCATCTATATAAAATTCCCTCAGCCTGTTTCAGGCATTCAAATGTCTTTTTTAAAAACCATGAACCAAAATAAGTAGCCTTCTGCAAAATTTTATTAAGGTTTCAAACAGTACTGGGATGGAGGATTACACTGAAAAAAATAGCCTTCATAGTCAGGTGTGATTTGCAACTGACCATTTTGGGATAGGAAATTCATGTAGTGAATGAGCAGCAGATCTGTCTGCTCAGGGAGAGCAAAACTGCTCGGCAGTGGTTATTTAGATATTGCCTGCACTGTACTGTCTGTAAAAGTAACTTGATACATTACTTCAAATATTACTAATCTTCCATTTCCTTAAAAAAAGATTGGTGGTTGATGAGACAATGGCATAAAAACTGAAATATTCTTTTCACACTGATTGTAAAAATGGCCTTGAAAATAAATTTGAAAGTAACAGCAAAACGTTGTTCATTAACTATGAAGGCAACTTTTTTTCATACTCATTACCTTTGAAACATTTTTATGACACCCTCATGATAAAAATAAAGACACAGAGAGGTACTTGTTCTAGGTGATTACTTATAACATCTTATGCCAAAGCTCCATTGTTTTCACTAAGAAGCTGTTTCTATCAAAGGTACCAGAAACTAACTTGCATTTAGGGGAGTGTGGAATAAAACAGGGCTGTTTCTGTTCAGTAACAGTATGGTTAAGAATACTGTGTAATATATATCAAATCAAATGCACATTTAATAGCTGCAAACACTGATTATGCATCTCATTATGTTTTAGAAAGTACATATGGTTTGAATAAAGCCACACGCTCTTCTGATCAAGCGCAGACAGACAGGTCCTTAGGGATGCCGGTTTATTAAGGTGTACCAGTCAGTGCATGCTTATTACCAGTTGAGACAGAACGGAATTATTTTTACAGTGTTTTGACAGAAAAGAATCTGCTTCTTTCCTTTCAAATGGAGATGCCAAATAAGTTGGAGGGCAGGGAAGAGATGGTATTCAGAATGACGGTTAAATTAAATTTCCTTTAGAAGTAAAAAATGGACACAGGAAACAATCCCCAGAGAGCTGCAATGTCCAGGCTACCATGGCATGGGACCGACAGCTTCATGTAAAGCTATCTTGCTCCCTAAAACATCTTAAGACGTAACAATACAAAACCCTCATTGTAGTGACAGGGGACTGAGGCATGGACAGGAATGGTGCAAAGGCAAAAAGGGCCAGACAAAATTTCATTCTATCTTCCTTGACAAATTGGCATCACAATAAGTAACATGAAGATTTCTGCCCCCTCTTTCCAAAGTACATACTTTTGCTGAAGCATTAGTGCTCATAAAGCATGCAGTTAAACTTCAGCTCACAGAGCTCAAAACAACCACGATGAGTAACGTGACAGAGAATAAATGATACAGGAATGAGAAAGTTATCATCATCATTTCAACTGGTTCTTCTAACGTGAAACAAAATACAGTTCACTGTAATAGTGAAAGAGTAGATCTTCAGCTGGCGTAAAAATTGGCAAAGCGCTACTCATTCCAATCTGCAGGGATTTCCTGATTTGCATGGGATAAGGCCACATGTTTCCTATCTCCAGAAGCCTGCAGAATGTGACAGTTGATACAAATTACTATATTGCTATGCAATGTCCCAAATTCCACTTTCTTCCCATTTTTTTTCTGCAGAGAATCATCAGGAAATTCAAATACGCACAAATCTTCTCAGCCTATATGTATAGATTTTGCTTTCTTGACATTTTCACAAGCCAGGTAAAGGCATTATATCACCCACTTGTAGTTTAATAATTTTGCCCTATGTGGTTGAGCACATTCATTCACTGTTGCACATCACCCTAGGAATGTTGGCTCCCAGAACAGAAAGTCTCAGCTGAGTAGAAAAGACAACAAAGATATGACATCCAAAACTGAGCGGTGTATATAAAAGAGCAGAAGTATGAGGTTAACAGTAGCATGAAGTAGGCAAAGTCAATGGCCTCAGGCAACAGATTCTCATCATAATTCAAAGGTGAAAAGCTCAGGCAAAACATTACTGATTTGTTTGTTTTAGAAAAGGGGCAGAAGCTAATTTCTTGGCCTCTGATACCAAGGTATGAGGTGACTAATGCTGTTACTGAATAGGAAGTATTTGTATATATGGGTGCCTGGTGGAAGAGAGGGGAAATAGAAGCAGAAAAGGTGTAGAGATGAAAGTGATACATAGAGATGTAGAGTTTGGAAACATTACCTGCTGAAGTACAATGCCCAGCTAACATGTATTTAAGCAAAATATCAAGCAGATTATCCATAGGAAGCTCAAGCTAGGCCACCTTATAAAAGACACATGCCACTTTCTATAAACCAGAAAGATAATGTAGTTCAGCAATGAACCTACACAACACAATCATAGTGCTTTAAGACTTCTTTAACTGTCATGGCTCTAGCCTATAGAATCATTGGATATGCAGTTTTGTGAATTACTTAATTTTTTCTGACAGAGGCTAATATTCAGAAGAATTCAGAGTACACTAGAGAATATCTGGTACCTTACCAAAGTACAAATCCTAAAATTCCATAGGCTGGAACCATGACAATTACAGTGGAAACCAAGTGTACTAACTATACAGTTGGTAAACCACTTGGCCTCTTCTGCTGTCCTCTTAGATAAGGGGAGGGGGAACTGCAGCTCTTGAATTTCAAGGGGCAACAAGTGATCCTTTTCAGACTTCCTTGCACTTTAGAACACATAAACTATCTGTCTTTCAAAAGTAGAAATGGACATCTAACTGCTTCTAGGTTTGCTTTTTATATTTTGCAGTTTGTGCAGCTCCTAGAGAATCTTGCCACAATTACCAAATGCTGCCCAAGACCTTCCTCTCAACACACACACACACACACACACACACACACACACACGGAAAAAGAACAACTTTGGAGTAAGAGAGCTCTGCACTTGCTCCTTTCATGCTTGGCTGCTCCATCTTAACAGGTCATAATTAAGTGCTTTGAAATGTTACTTTTTGGGGACTACAGATTCCCAGGTCAGCAAGACTAATTTCCTGACCTCTTTTTATTACCATAAACACATGTCTCATTTATCGTAACAGCCTGACTTCTAAGAGAGATCAGTCTGTCCTAAATCTGAGCAATGTTTCATATTGGCTGTCATACATTTTCTCAGCATTTCTGAAACTTGTATCATTACACTTTTCTAGCACCTTAAGGGAAGTATAGAAGAGGAAATACATTTCACATCTAACTCCCATGGGACATTGGACAACTGATTCAACCCAATCAAGTTGTCCAAGGACCTTGAACCATGCTATCCCCTTTCCCCATGCTGAGCAGTGCTGGGAATTGTGGGTTTTCAAAGCTGCCACTTCCTGGCAGGCATAATCTAAGCCTGGCCTCATTCCATTGCTTCTGCTGAGGACAGAAATGTGTGTCCAGACTTCTTGTTGATCATTCATCACAATGTCAGTTTCCATCCTCAGTAGAAGCAGAGGCACACCAGGCTGGCTTTACATAGAACTCTTACCCATGAAGAAGCAGCGGTGGCCACTTGGAAAGAGGACAAGCCAGTGGGGCCAATGCGGTGGTGACAGCCCCACTTGGCCAGTGTGTACAATAACATTGTGCCACACCAGATTTATCCCGGTGCATGTGGTTGGCATATTCGTCAGTCTGGGGCCAATCTGGGACATAATGCTCTGAACAGGCCCTGGATTAAGTGGCCAGTATAGATGTACCCTCAGTGCTCATGAATTTCAGAATTCATGAAACCACAGAGCAATAATCGTAACTTTCACAAAATGTGCTTGTGCAGTCTGTGCAAAAGTTGACACAACAAATATGAATACATGATCCAGATTGGCCCCGGATTAAGCAACCAGTGAAGATGCACCCTTAGTGCTCATGAATTTCAGAAGTCCATGAAATCATATAACAATAATCATAATTTTCAGGAAATGTGCTTGTGCAATCTGTGAATAGTTTACAAAAAATACAGAAAAACCTTCTGCTTCTTTTTTCCATGTTGCTTCTTCAGAATGCAATAAATGGGGATTTAAGTCTGGATCTCTCTCAAACCAAAAACAGGTATTTGAACAAGAAGAGTTCTCATTTCAAGCTATCTCATCTTAATATTTGTGCCATCCCTAATTGTGCCAGTATAAGTATACATTAAAGTTTAGATTTGTAAAAGGCCATTGGATTTGATGGGTGGATGATCTTTTGTGAGACTGAGATGTCTTCTTTCTTATATTTAATAATAGAATTGTTAAACATGACTCATTTTTAGAACCACTCGAATACCTGAATGGTCTAGTCTGTAAAATCACATTATAATTCAGCATAATTAAGGACTAGAGGAAACAGACTTTTAAATTATGGCTGTGAAGGAATGTCTAAAACAGTGTGTGAGGCCTTTCTATACAAATACACCCACCTTGAGAAGAGAATATTTAATGATATGATAGTACTACAGTAAAAGATGAGAGACTGATAAACTATTAAAAGACTGACTTTTAGAGCTGGTTTTATCCCTGGTTTTATCCCTGGTTTACTTGGGTTTACTTGGATTCTAGGCATGCCATTCTAGACATGCCAAACAATGTCTGTTTGGACTATCACCTGGACTATATTCCAAATTTTCTTTTTTAGTTTTTTAATAATTTTTAAATTAATTTTCCTTTTTTTTAAAAAAAAGAAGAAAAAGAAATCTTTATCATTCTCAGGAGGCAAGATATGGGATAAAATGTGGTGCTACTATTCTGTGGAATTGTTTTGCAAGAAACAAATCCACCCCTGCCTTTCAGACATGAGAGAAGGGACAGTAAGCCATGCAGGGCATGTGGTGAGGTGAGGGAGAAAATAGAAGGGAAGGGACAGTGAGTGAAGGAGTGCAAGAAGCAAAGGGGGGGGGGCAGAATGGAAGGTGAGTGGTGAAAGCATTAGTGTGCAATAAGATAGGAGGGAGGAGAGCACTGTGAGGGTGCAAGGTGAAAAAAAGGAGGCAGCGGGAGGAATGGGAGAGTTAGCAATGTGAAAACGGCACATGAAAAGTGAAGGGGAGATGCACTATGAGGGTTCCATGTGAAAGGAGAGAAGGAGCAGCAGGGATGGTAGCGTAAGCAGTGTGAGTGGTAGAGCACTAGAAGCAATGGGGAAGGCTGTAAGGTAGGTTTGTTAGGTGACAAATGCAGATGATAATTTTTATGACCAAGCACAGATTTGAGTTTGGGTCTCCCTATTCCAGGTTCAGCATCTCAAACATTATTTTACATTGTTCTCTCAGATCAGTTGTAACTGTAAAAATGGTATGAAGGCTGAAGTGTAATGCATTCTACTGCTACTTCTGGGGAGGATCCATGTTTTCAGCTCTTTAACTTTGCTCCAAAGCAAGCAAATCAGAAGAAATCCCAGAATACTTCTAGATTTATTTTTTTAATTTTTTTTGGCAATGTGGACAGCTTGATCAGGTCCAATTTGGCCTATCCAGGTTTCCGCACACCAAGAACCATCCCCCTTACTTCAGGTGGACCTCTATGTGATTACTTACTTCCCATGTGTATGTTGGTTTATTGCTGGTGGAGCAATCTTGACAGTAAGAAACCACTATGATCTTTGAAAGACTCACATTATTGTTCATGTCTAAGGCCCCATACAGACAGGCCAAAATAATGCTGTTTCAGGTCACTTTGGAGGTATGCTGTTTAAATGATGCATGCAAACTAAGAGTCCGGAAGTTGTGCCAAAGCTGCACTCCAGTCCTTAGGACTGGATTGTGGCATTGGTATGGCTTCCAGACTCTTAGTACACATGTATCATTTAAACAGCATACCTCCAAAGTGACCCGAAGCAGCTTTATTTTGGCCTGTCTGTATGGGGCCTAAGTGTTTACCTTATTGTGGAACCAAAAGTGGTAAATCTATAGTAACATGGTGCATTAAAAACTGTTCTTGTACACATAGGGAAAACATTTGCAGTGTTTTATTTTAATGGATATTTCTTGAGACACAACTCCTGTAATTATTTTCAAGAACAATTCCTATTGTAAAGGAGCTGTCAAGATTGTTTTCATATGTATTTGCTATGATACACTGTGATGGATTTCTTAAGATGTCTTACAGGGACATGGCTGTGGGTCACTGGCTGTATTCCTTGGGACAATATACCTCTGCATAGTTGAAGGGATTTTGTTTCTCATTTCCTTTTCAAATAGCAAATTTATTTGCTACTTCAAATAAAGATCTTAAGAGGAACAGGCAGCTTTATAAAGTGGATAAGAAATTGTTAAACAATAGATTAAGCACCTTCCACTGGTCCTCAAGTCCCCTTTCTTAAAAAAAAATATGGAGGTACTTTAATATGCATGTATAGGCACAATTTAAGGTATCTATATCAGACAGACATCATGCCAATACTGTGTGTCTCATAATGAGATTTGAAATTGGGATTGCTCAAACATATCTCTAAATCCCAAATTCTATTGTTAGCCCTAACTACAGTGGAGACATGAATCAGTGGGATTGACCCAGATGCTGACTCACCATTCAATAACTGATTCAATGGGTCTACTCTTGTTGGAACTAACCAACAGAATACCAGACTAAACCAGTTTTACAAGAAGGAGTAGGGCAAAACAGATGGTGGATATTTCATCCATAGTTTGGCCTAACCACCACACTATACCATTATAACACTTGACATTGTCTAATGGAATCCTGGGATTTGTAGTTTAGTGAGTTATATAGAACTCTATGCCAGAAAGCACTGTACTTGAGGGGGAGTGCAATTGGGAATTCTCTGTACCTAACCAAGCTACAAAAGCTAGGATACCATAGGATGGAGTGGTATCAAACTCATGTAAGCGTGCAGCGTGGATACACTTTTTTATTGTGACATCCATCAAGCACTCAGATTTATAGTTGCTGCAAAAAGCCAGTCACAAAACAAGTTTTTAAAAAGCTGTTATTGACTTTTATATGAACCTAGCTAATTGCGATGTGCATTTTCACTAGTATAATTTTTCCAATAACTGTGCCTAGGACTGCAAGTTACTACAGTTGTCCCTTCTGATTCATGGGGGATCTATTCAGACCCCCCCCCCCCCGCAAATCAGAAAAATTGCCGATATTGGGGCCCCATTGATTTCAATGGTTGCCCACTCCTGTATGTGACCCTGCACACACAGTGTGGGTGTGCACACCATTTTGTCCCCCCCCCAGCTTGTTCTCCATGAGTAATGAAGATCACAGATCCCAAATCCATGAACCAGGAGGAAGTATCGTAGTTTCTTTTCTTACGCATTTTCTTTTGGAAGCGACATCAATTTTACTCTGAAATGCTCAGAACCTGTCGCTTGAGGTTCACTCCTATCAATTTTGGCAGACAATGCACTGCTTTAAACATGTTTGGTCACAACTCTGTTAACATGTCATTCTGCATGGTCATTTTCTTAATGATTGTTCAACTTAGTAACAAGGATCCAGAAATAATAATCCAATTTACTAGACATTTAATTATAAAGGAAGTGAGCAACTGCTCTTAGGGTGGGGGCCATTTTACCTCTCAGTGCCTATCCAGTGGGCCACACCAGCAAGTGATGTGATGTTACCCCTGACCATCTTTTTTGCTCACCCTGGGACATTTCCCTCTCCTTTTTAAAGGTGTTTTGGGGTTATATGTGGGGCTTTGCAGAGTCAGAAGAAGAAAAATGCTGCAATCTTAGGCAGTTTTGGTTAATTTGGGGGACAGAAAATTGCTCACATGTCAGTCCCCACATTTTAGAAAGAGTTGGTGGGAATGAGGACTGCAGAGGTCTTCGGTGTGTGTGTGTGACCCAAGGGGTGCACATAGGGGTGCTATGGGCCACAAATTTGCCCACCTCTTAGAACTGGAGAGAGGTTCTTATCTGGGTGTATGTTCCATTGGACATAATGGATCACGTGTCTGTTTGTGTATGCGCTCAAGTCACCTGTCGAATTACAGGATGTTACTACCAACTAAACATGTATAGGATTGCCCTGTTGTTAAAAGACTGGAACACTGTAAGAATAAAGTCCTTTAATGTGGCCTGGAAAAATATGATCTGAAAAGTATCTCATTTTCCTCTTTTCCTCCTCCTAAATTCTCCACATTCTGTACTGAGGGACAGTTCAATGCTGACATTTATATGTTTATTCATATTATCTGCTATAAGCAAAAACCACATTGCTAAGGCCTCTCGGAATAGCACATTCTGAACTCTATTCCAGTAAAAGCATGGAAGAAATCTCTTTTACATTAAATGTTTATTTTAAACTGGAAGAGATGATGAAAATGAATTCTTTTTGTCAGAGTTTTATAAAATATTCTCTCTCTCTCTCTCTCTCTCTCTCTCTCTCTCTCTCTCTCTCTCTCTCTCTCAGTCTGTGAGTGTATAAAAGAGAGGGGGGGGAGAGAAGGCAAGCAGGAAGGAAGGAAGACAGAAAAGTAAAAACA
>NC_056526.1:107839301-107881497 GCF_019175285.1 Sceloporus undulatus
GAGTGCACATACACATAAAGAGATTTTTTGCTGTTTTATTTATCAAGTAGAAACATAGAATCGGAAGAGACTACAAGGGCCATCCAATCCAACCCTATTCTGCAATGCAAGAACACAGAATCAAAACACCCCTGGCAGATGGCCATCCATCCTCTGTTTAAAGACCTCCAAAGAACGAGACTCCACCACTCTCTGAGGGAGTGTGTTCCACTGTCAAACAGCTCTTACTCTCAGGAAGTTCCTAATACCTAATAATAAATTATCTATGTGACATTTGTTGTTAATCTGGTGTGCCTTCAAGGCATTTCTTACTTATGATGACCCTAAAATGAACCTAAAACTGGGTTTTCTTGGCAAGATTTGTTCAGAGAGGGCTTGTCTTTGCCTTCCTTCAAGACTGAGAGAGTTTGCCTTGCTCAAGTTCACCCAGTGGGCTGAGTGGGAATTTGAACCCTGGTCTCTAGAGTCATAGTCCAGCACTCAAACCACTGCACCACACTTGGGTTTGTGACATGTAAACAATTAAACAAGTTAAAATTTAAAAAATGCTAGAGCAGTAGAACAAAGGAACTAGAGATTAAAATATCATTACTTTAATAAACTAGTATCAGCAACAGAAGGAATAATTTTTACAATACTATACAACCACAGCACACTACTAGAAAATTGGAGATTTAAAGATGGAAAAATTAAAGATTTAAAGAGCCCGAGAAAATAAAATAACAAAAACTTTGCTAATTCACAGAATGACATTTCTGGAGAGGGTATTCCACCACTGAGGTCAACTATAATAAAAGGCTGAAACTTACAAGTTTGATTGAAATACCTTCTGATGTATCTTTAGTGTAACATTGCTTCAAAAAATGTCAATATTAGGAACCAGATGTTCTCTGTTCAAGAAAATCATGCTCAACAACATGCAAAACCACAATCTCCCACAGTAGTGTCTACCCATCTACACTCCAGTAATGGAAGAAATTCTGTCTTGGCAAGCAAAGTGTAAGTGGGGTCCAAATGAAATGGAGTTTTGCGCACACCCCACATGTTCTTCTTGGACATAAACTTGTACTTTCATCTCTGGTCCAAGCAGGAGTACAGTCCCTATGCACCAGAGAATATTTGAACTGGCAAATGGATGAATGGGTGGCTGGCAAGACAGTTTTATTGTTCTGTATCTTGGTGGAGAGCAGGTTATAAATGAAATAAAGAAATAAACCCATATTTTAGTGTTAGAGGCACCATTTGAAAAGATGTTTCAATCACCTACCTGAAGAAGGATACTACTGTTAAGTATTGTATATTCCTAATATGCCTAACAATAGCATCAACAACAATTCCAAAAAACAAAGCTTGGTTTTTATATAAGGGACACCATTTGACTATGCCATTGTATAAAATTAGATTTGAGCATCCATGGATTTTGCTATCAAAGCGGTGTGTGTGTGTGTGTCCTGGAACCAAACCCCAGCAGACACCAAGGCCCCGCTATACCTTTGTTTTCACTGGAGTAGTGAAAGCAAGACTCATAATCTTTACTTGAAGCAGTAGACCATAAGCACAAGCAAAGGAACTATGGAGACACTGACCAAAAACTCAACAACTATTCTGAGCCAGACACTGCATTTCATGGGCCAAATTTCTTCTCTCAACTTCAAAATGCCCCTTGAAACACGGTATCCACTTCCCAATAAAGGTAATACAGATGTCAAGAAATTACAGGGAGATAGCAGTGCAATTTTCCAGGTCTCAGGATGTCCTTTATACAGAGTTTGGAAATAGTATATTACAGCAAGTAAAAACATTATGTAGAGCAACTAAGGAGCATATCACATGAATTTTAAAAGCATTCCAAGCCTCCCGGGCTGGTGCTGGGATGCAGGATGGAGGCAGAGATTATTGCATGCTAAATCGCCACCTAATCACCACCCGCCACCAGACTAGGTCCAAGCCAGGTCCCAGCCACAATCTTCCAGCACTTTTTAGAAGCTGGAAGCTTTCTGGTTTCTAAAAAGTGCTGGCGGAGCATGGCTGTGACCCGGGGCTAATGGCAAGTGGAGATTTGGTGGCGATTTAGCATGCAATAATCCTTGCCTCCATCCTGTGTCACAGCTCCAGCCCAGGAGGCTCGAAACACTTTTAAAGTTCTTGAAATAAGCTCCATAGAGCCAATAAATCACTGATGGAGTACAAGTCACTATCAGTGTATTGATGCTGAGAGAAGGCTGTTCCTTCTCCGCATGTGCAAGAGAACCTTGGAGGCTGCCCAGCACAGCTCCATTCCCCTGGTAATAGATTAACTTCCTTTGAAGCTCTCTGGATTAACTGCCTGTGAAGCTCGTATTCTAAGGTTCCTCCTGTTTCCCAGGTGCACATCCCAGGAGTGCTTTTATTATGTATTCCTGCATGATATGTGGTTATACTAGATGGCCCTTGCAGTCTCTTCCAACTCTATGATTCCATACAGGTGAAAACAGAACTATCAGGCCCAGGAAATACAGAAAGATTTAGCTACTTTCAGTTACTTTCTAGTTCTCTTCCTAATTTTTTTTTTTTTTTTTACTACCTCATACCTTTTACCCACAGCTTGGAAGTAATGTGTGACTTTTTACAAAGTTCTTTGGTAGCTAGTTATTTTTACATTAATGAATTGGAACAGTGTTACTTTTCCCCTGTAAAAATCAGGACTATAACTACTTCAATACTTTTCAGTGTAAGGCAATGGGGTTTCTGTAACATCTTCCTGGCTCTGTGTGAGCAATATTTTCTGCACAGGAAAATTGGTGTTTGTGTGTGCGTGTGCAGATAATGCCCTTTTTTTGTACAAAAATGTGTATTTTCCATGCAAAATAAGTTCCAAATTATGAAGATTCGCATCTGTCCAGAATTCTCCTTCTCAGGTTTTTCTCAAACTTGGAAAACCTGTTTTTCATCATTTATTAATGAACACTTTTTAAATATTTTCATCCCTAAAGGAGACACAGCGGAAACATGGATTACAAACACTTTTAATCAAGTTAAGGCTAGAACAGACTGGTAGGAAGGGGTAACTTGAAGATGCCCCCACCAAAGATGGATTGGGGCTGCAACAAACATACGCCACAATCTCAATCCACCTGGAACCCAGCCCAAACAGGAGCAGAAAAGATCCACTCCTATGTGGACTGGGAAAGACCCAGGGTGGCTTCAAGACACTCTGGCAGCATGTGGCATGTAAACCACAGTGGTTTGAAGCCACCAAGTCTGGCAGCCAAGACACTCTTGGGGGAGTGTGGCGTTTAAACATCATGCTCCCAAGATGCACCCAAGATGCCCAAAAGGTGTCATTAACAGTCTGTCTGTTCTGATCCTTAGTCTACCTTTTCTGCTTTCTGTCCAAATGTTAACACACTGCTGCCACCACCAGAAAGAGAGAGTATTGGTGGCAGTGTGTGTGTGTGTTGCTGAGTGGCCAGACTGGTTGCTCCAAATGGCAGCACAGGGCATGAACTTGGACTGGTTGTCTGTTTGAAATATAAAAGTGTGTCTAGAGTAGGAGAAGGCATTTCATACCGAAGACCGGACATGAGATTTGTTTAGGGGAGAACGAATGGGGAGGGAACAGAGACCGTAAGTAATTGTGGAACTATAAAACATTTGAACTGTAAACAATTGTGTCAGAGACTTTACTGCTTCAAGCACAGCAAACTGTAGACTGGAAATGTTTCATTTTAAAACACAAGTAAAACATTTCCAGTCTACAATTTGCTGTGCTTGTAGCAGTGAAGGCTCTGACACAAATGTTTACAGTTATTCTTAGCAAAAATTTACCAAGAAAATTAAATTAAAATTAAAAAGTCATTAAAAACTCATCTTCTATAATGACATCGGAGGAAACAGGTGTTTTAGAACTCCTTCTATATTCCATGTAGATTTATGTGGGACTCTGCCCACTCAAATGCTGTAGCCAGGACAAATGCCAACTAAGTGATAACCCAAAACCACAGACTACTTACAGCAGCAAAAACTGAAAGAGCAAACGGGTTGAATTCTAGGTTATTATCAGATTTGTAAAATGAGGAATCAGCACCACAAAATGATCAATCTGGACAGAATTCAAACTGTTGGCTATGACCTTTAAAGCCCTACATGGCTTGGGTCCAGACTATTTGAAAAACTCTATCCTATATGAGTCTGCCCCTGCTCTAAGATCTGTGGGAGAAGGTTTTCTCTCAGTCTCACCACCATCCCTGGTACATTTTCTGAGCACATGAGAGAGCCTTTTTGGTGGCTGCTTCCAAGTTATGGAACTCCCTTTGCCAGGAGGTCATAGAATCATAGAGTTGGAAAAAACCACAAGTGCCATCCAGTCCAATCCCTTGCCATGCAGAACAGTCTGGTTGGCCCCCTCCCTTCTGTCTTTCTGCCAGCAGGTAAACATCTTTTTATTTAAGAAGACATCTGGTTTTCAGTATATTTCATCAGATGGAACTTCCAAATGGGCAATGAAAGCAGTATTTTTATTTTATTTCAAATATCTTTTTAATGCTGTTTTTTAAAATGTATATGTTTATATTTCAATTTAGTTTGTGTTTAAAATTTTGTACTAAGAGTTTTTTAATTGTACTATTAAAATATTGTACACAGTCTTGACTCCTGTGCTGGAAGAAAAGCAAGATATGAATTAAATACATACATATGTACCCTTCCTTTTGAAAAGAAACAAAAAATGTGTTTGTTTTTACAGCTGTGAAGTTAGTTTTAATAAAATTGAAGAAATCACTATAGGATCCCAATTGTACTTATCTTGCATGTATTAACATTAGGTTTTCCTTTTATTGCCTATAATTGAATTTAATGCTTGGAATACCACTAGGATGTAGAGTAACTGATATGCTTTTAGACTAAGGAACACCCAGGCTCGAGTGCTTATTAAAAGTGGTTTCCTTAAAGGAAGAATTTGCCCACAAGAATATATTATAAATGCAGATTTAAATGAAAATATCTGACTTGTCTTTTTTTGTTAGCTGAAATTAGGCAGTTTTAAATCTGTAGATGAGAACATTCCTGCTGCAATAAATCAGGAATATGGATATATTAAAATTAAAACTAAATGCATCTTAAACCTCATGTACCAGGACTTTTTTTTTTAAAAAAAAACTTGCCCCATGTGACTTGTGGGGTATATTTTGACCCTATTAACAATTTCAGTGCCTTGAGAGTTCAGGTGAGTATTAGCATTAAGGTGAGGATTAGGGTTTGAAATTTCAAATGTCAAATGCAATCCTCCCACCAATTTGAAACAAAAATGCATTTTCTATGGGATAGGATAGGATGAACCTACTGAAAAGTCAATTCTCTTAGTTCTGCATTGTAGTGTGCTACCTATAAATTGAAGCAGGACATTTTATGTCCCAACATATTTTGTTGGTTGTAGGCCTTGTTCTAGGGGTTTAGCTTCTGACAGTGGCATCGCTGTATTGTGAATTACTTGCTATTTTTTACTTTAATTAGGATGGCTGAATGCTTCTGACAAAATTTTAGCTGATGAAATGCACACAAACTGTGAAAGCCTAAAGAAGGTATGCAAAACTGTCTTCTGTGTTAGAAGAAAGTAGAGGCCTCCCTTATGTCACTGCAATCTTATTAGAACTGTCAAAATAGTGCCCATAGTGAATTTAGCAATAATTCGTTATATATCTTTGGGTAGGATAAAGATATGTGAATAAAGTGAAAGCAACCTTAAACCATAGCTTGGAATGAGCTAGTTAGAAGCAATGTAGCAACCTGTAAGAAGTAACTTTTTTTCTGGTCAAAAACTGCACTACAAAGTTTAATCTCAAAAGTAATGTCAAATGGAAGTAGAGTTAATTTATGTTAGTAATATTTTTAGTTACTTTAGAAATTACAGTTGTAGGCATTTAACAGGGCGTTTTCAAGATTTATGCTATTTTCTTATCTATCCTTTTCCCACATGTAACACAGAGTAAGGGAAAAGTAAATAACACCAATATATTAAATGTTTAAATATTACAGTAGGCAACAGGAATGAATTACACTATACAATAACTTTCTATGCTCTGTCTTAGATAATTAATTGCTCCTATATTTCATTTCCAAGAAATATCACTAGTTGGAGTCAATTCACCTTTATCAGTAGTAATTTTAGCCAGTTACACCACTTCTGGCACTATAGTTTGGGTGGGCTGCAGAAGTAGTACTTTTACTTGTTCCTCCTGTGCTCCTTGGCTTTCCTTTCTGTTTCAGTACAGAGCTGTGGTGCACCATGGCCTGTCCCTTGCCTTTCTCTCTTTAGCTATGTTGAACTGCTTCATTCAAATTCAGTGGAGGAACCCAGTCCTGTCACCAGTGTTGAGGAGCTATTTGTTAGTACAACCATCTTTTGTATGTAGAACAGGTAAAGCTGGGTTCATTTTCTTCTTTGTCCCATACAGAAAAATGTCCCCCACTGGGCATGGTCAAGAATGATGACAGTTGTAGTTCAACACCATCTATAGGGCCAGAGGTTCCTCAGTCCTTCCATAATATGTGATACAGTTCATCAGTAATGTTGAGGACTTCATAAAGAATTTCATAGACCCCCTCTTTTTGGTGATCTTTATCTAGATTTCCAGGAAGCATATGTCACAGTAAACAATACTAAGCATGTTCACACATGTACCAATATTTCACGCCATGAAACAAAAGACACACATGACCAAGCAACTTCAGCACAGGGTTGAGACAGTAAAAGTTGTTAACATGTTTGCACTTCAGAACTATATTCCCCTCCTTTCTCCCTTGATCCCTTTGTCCACATCCAACTCTCTTTCACCCTTCATTCATCTTTTAAAATCATTTTTCTTCTTACTCTGTTTCTCTCACATTTTCATATCTCCTTTTCCATCCACCCCTCTTTGTCTCCATCCACCTACCCATCCCAGCTCATTACCTCTTCTAAATATCCTAGAAGAAGAATGAGAATGATGCATCATCCAGATTCTATTGGACTGCAACTCCCAGCATTCCTCACTATTGCCTATCCTAAGCCTGCTGGGAACTATAGTCCAACAGTGTTGGTGGGGGCATGATTCCCACTCCTGTCCTAGAAAGGCTGGCTGGGTGACTGCCAGCAAAATAAAGAATACTGGGGGCAGTGATAACCATGCAAACATTTTGTATGAGGAGGTTTTGATTTCTATGTTGTCTGTGCTTTTTATTTAGCTTTCTTGTTTTTATTTTCACTGTATTTTCTTTAATGGGTATACTTTGGTAACATAAGGGGAAGACTGTAAATTAGGATATTGTTTCAGTGGGCAACCTTTAAGGAGCAATAGCTAACTTGAGGCTTGTTCACCTTCTGGTGCCACATAATTTGTTCAACATCCACAGAGTTCTCCCTAATCTCTTCCAGGAGTGTAGACTAGAGCCATTTATCTGCTACTGAATGCTGGAACACACTTGTCAGCAAAGCTTTCAGATTCCAGACACACAGCAAGCTTGCTTTTCTCTGTTGGAACTGTGGTGCCATATGTGTGTCAGCTCAAAGGCAGGAGAGTGCTCTGTAGAGGAAACCACGATGATTAACGCCTTTCTTTTATTTGAAAAATGAGACCCTTGCATCACACCTCCTGCAACATGTGGAATGCAAATTTCCCAGCAGAGAGAAAGATGGATATCACAACTGATTGTATGTGCAATGCAATAACAGAGTATTTTGGTACTAGGAAATAACCTGTGGTTGAAAAGATGAAGGCCTGGGGTGGGTGTACAACAGAAATGATGAATAATGTGAAGTCTGATGAACTCCCCTCTTCTATATATGAGACAAAAAATTTCATCAAAGCAACAGCTAGCTGCAAATTTCAACTGTGAGGTAATAAAAAAGAGTGAAGATTAATAAATTTAGCCTGCCTCTCATTAATCACACATATATCAGGGTGGCACAACTGCTTTGGTTTTCATTTATATGTTTGTTTGGCGAGCTACAACTGAGAGGACCCTTCACATTTTTTTTTTTTTGCAAGGTAGCCAATGTGTCAAAGCTTGACAAATGGATTCCCTCCCTGCTCCAAAAGCTCAAATGATGTTATTTCTATAATACATTGACTAATGTTGGAAACCTAAGTAACATAAATTATGTCAAAAATCAAATATGATTTGAGCATCCTGAGGAGGAGGAAAAGAGTTGGAGAATGACATTTAAGAGCAATGACTAGATCAGAATGTTCCATTTCCATGCTTCCATGGGGCTCCATTTCCATGCTTATGAACTGAAGTTCATTTGTTTGAAAAGGGTCTTTCCTCACAGCAGACACTGGAATCATGGATTGTGATGTCTGTGAAACCTACACGTACATTTTTGACATCCACACCATGTGAGAAGTAATTATTTTTTATATATCATGCTCATTTATATTTTCATTTCCTAAACCCACAATTTCACAATTCTTTTATCTTGACATTAGGCAGGGCTGGGGGAGTAGAGCTGGATGCTTTCAGGAAGAGGATCTATGAGTGCAATCACTTTCTAAAGCTCCACAACGTTCTACTTTCTAATGTGTCTGTACTTGGGCAAAAAAGGAATCAACCTTCTCCAAATATAACAATTAAAATGGGTAAGGAGATAACAAAATGGCATAGAAGAAAGACATCTAGTACAAAACGAAGGCAAATACTTTAAAACATAAATAAGATACACATTATCATCACATTACATGAGTAAAATAAGACTCTAATCTACGCACCATGGAAATGTTTTAACCTACAAGATATACTTCAGAGCTTGTATTAATAATTATAGTTATGTGACACAGGTAATATGCTGTATAGTCAACAAAATAAAAATAAAGCATGAAAGAAATTAAGTTTTATGCAAAACCTGAAGATAACATTATACAGTACAGATATCACTCATAAATTGCCTTAAGCTTCTACTGCCCAACCTGGGGTATGATTCCCAAATGTAGAAAGTTAACAAGCAGATCAGTAAGTTTTATGCAAGGCAAATCTCAAATCAGTGAAAAGAAGGTGTAAACAGTTTCTGGAGTAGTAATGTCTGGTTATTAGTTGTTTTTTTTCCAGTTTTTGGATAAAATTTGTTTTCTAAAATGCTTTATATTTAATTGCAGAAAGACAGGATGAATAATTACGGCACTGACAATAAAACAAGTATAGAGATTCATGAATGTAGGTACATTTAATATATTCAAACTAGGGACAGAAAGAATATTCAAAATATTGGAAGAATGGTCAAAACATGTATTGAGTGTTAGGAAATTCTGATGCGAATCCTTGACTGGGGCTGCTGCCACACTGAAGAATTAATGCAGTCTGACACCATTGTTGTTTGTTGTGGCACCAGAGCAATCTCACAGGGAAGGTGAAATATCTCACAAAACTTCAAATCCCAGAATGCCCTAGCATTAAGCCATAGCAGTTAAAGCAGTTTCAAACTGCATTATTTGTGCAATGTAGATGCAGCGCTGGATTTACTCTGTGCAAAATTTGCACATGGGTTTTTGTGCATCTAGAAAACTGCACTGCATCCCCAGGAGAATGCTGTTTCCTGTGCACAAAGTACTATTTTCTGTGCAATGTTCTCCCATGTGCAAGACAAGCCCCAAACTGCAAATTGTCTTTCAAAACTACAGTTTTTGAAGACTTTTTCACAGCAAGAAGAAAATTGCTTAAATTACTTACTGCTTCAACAATAAAATCCTTCCTGGATCCTCATTTCAAAATTTCTAGATTTCAGGAGACTGATTTAGGGTGGGGAATATTTTTGTTATTTATGTTATTAAATGATTGGGCATTGGAATACCTCACATATCTACTACAAAGTACCATGAGACTTTCCATTAGATCCGAAGTAACTTTATTCCCTCTACAAAGCAGAGTTCTAGCATTATGCCTTGCTCATTTAGGCTCCTGAGCCTTTCAATCCCAGAATCATATCACACATTTTCTGAATTAAGCGATATGAAAGGTTATTCTATAGCTAAACAGAATATTCACTTCATTCAAATGTGTGCACTGAAAGTATGTGAATGGTTCTTCAACAGCTCTTTGACAACAAACATATGATCGGGTCAGATCCAATAACACTGACCCAGATACAGGTTAGTTATATATGGAGTGTTTCCCAAGGGCAGACTCAGGTCCCATGTCCCATGAAAACTGGTACAGCATAGCAAATCCTGGAAGTGGCTGAAATTCCAGTTCTTCAACTGTGCTGTAAAATTTCCATGTCTTTTATCTTAAGGTGCTGCATATCTATCATTCATTTGGAGCTCTGCTTTTAAATCCCTGCAGCCAGAGGAGAAATATCTGTATCTCTAGAGCTGTTGCCCATCATACTGTAGTTCATAAAAAGATGGTTGGGATAGGAAAAGATAGAGAAACTGTGAGCAGGTTTAAAAGAAGAATGGGCATGGATGGAGAAAGACAAAGCAGAAGGAAGTGTGATGGGCAGAGAGAAAGAATGACTGGAGAAAAGGATTTGATGGAGAGAAGGGATGGATAGATGGATGGATGGATGGATGGATGGATGCGTAGAGAAAGGAAAGGTTGAGAGGTACTCAGAGAAATGAAGATGAAGAATGATTTGGATGGAAACAGAGAGAGTATATATGGATTGGACTGGTTTAGACAGCGGGAGGGAGGGATGATTAAGGGAAGAGAAATATTATAGTCCAGTTACTGACCAAAAGTGGATTCTAATTCCATTGAATCATAGAATCCTAGAGTTGGAAGGGAGCCCAAGAGCTATATAGTGCAAAATATGCTGTACAGGATCTTTAAAAAAAACCCCTATACCTAACAACAATGACAATACAGTCCTAGAAGTGTTTGCTCAGTTGCTCAGAAGTTGCTCAGAAGCAAATCCTTGGGGAATGTGTATATAGGATGGAAATCTCAGTTTTATATGTTCAGTTATGATTAGACATTTATGGAATGGTTCTGTTTATGGTATAATCCAGAATAACCAGATTTGGAGAAGCAATGAATTTAAAGTTAAATTGCCTTCATTTTTTTCTAATTTATTTATTGCAACTTCTTTTACCTTTAAGCTACTACCTAGACAGATCTAAATTTTAGTGCTAATTTCTTCTTATTATAAGCCTGAAATTACTGAAAGGGGTGCCAACTGCATGAGCTATAGATACTTCCCCCCAACTGTCGCTCTTATTATTATTATTATTATTATTATTATTATTATTATTATTATTATTATTATTTTATATAGCTCTGTACAAAAATAAAACAGTGATTAGACAGTTTATTGAGACCTACATCCAATGTTGGCCAGAATCTTGTATCACAGTTACAAATGCATATTGTGGAGTTACACACATGTCCCTGTTACTTATTCATGATCCCTACATAGCTCCTCAATTAGGGGGTATGCAAGGACCATGAAAATCCCCCAATCTGCACTTACTCAGAAGCAGCTACTGAGATCAATAGGGGGACATTCCCTTGCCATCTGGGAAATAGCTGGCTGCCATTCCCACTCTCTTGTGCTATGCTATGAGAGGGCAATCCATGATGTGAGGGGGCATTGCATCAAATGTGCTGTTTCTGCCTGTCACACTGGAGATAGCTCATGGGATCAGATGGGACCATCAGCCTTCCACTTCCTGAGCAAAAGGAGAACAGAACCCTGACAATCCCAGTGGCTGCTGCCTGGTAAGTGATGATTGATTGAGTGAGTTGGGCTGGGATTCATTATGTAGCAATGTAGTTATGGTGCTATATAACACATAAGTGTCAGACACAATTACATCCACTAGTCCCAACTGGGGGAGATTCGTTGAAATGAATTGAACTTATTTGTCAGCTCTTATTTAAGTCCAATTGATTTCAACAAGTCAGCTCATGTTGGGACTAAACTGAATTTAGCTCTGAGGTTTATTTATATATTTTTCAAGTAGCCTTTTTTCTCCAACAATACCTTGTAGCTAAATCATATGTAGGGTTAGGAAAACTGTGGCCCTCCAGATCTTGCTAGACCCCAGTTTCCATGAGTGTCAGCAAGCATAGCTAATGGTGAGGGATGATGGGAATAGCCATTCACCAATATCTTAAGGGCCATAGGGTCCCAGTCCTGATAATGCTGGATGCTGATGGATGTACTTACAACTAATGCACAGTAACTAAGGTAACTACAGGCCTGAACAGACAGGCCAAAATAAAGTTGCTTCGGGTCATTTTGGAGGTATGCTGTTTAAATGACACACACGTCTTAAGAGGCCAGAAGCTGTGCCAAAGCTGTGCTCCAGTCCTTAGGACTGGAGCCTGACTTTAGTGCAGCTTCTGCCCTCTTGAGACATATGCAGCATTCAAACAGTATATCTCCAAAGTGACCCAAAGCAGCTTTATTTTGCCCTGTCTGTTCAGGCCCTACATTTTCAAGTATTTCAGTAAATGTTGTTAAAAAATTTATTTTTAAATAAATACCATCAGTGAAAACCATGTTAGTCACGCTAAAACGATTGTGCATTGTTGCCATCTGCCCCATGCTTTGCCCTTCACTGTGTGAGCTGTGTGTTTTATACTGTTCGCGCTGAAGTTCAAAGAATACTGCATATTGAAAACTATCATGTCTAATGGTGTAACAAGTATTCTTGGATGGTATATTATTATTCCTACCCTGGAAACTGTGTATAAACACAAGCCATTCTGTGAGTCAAATGGGAAAAAATGTAGGCACTGAAAAAGGCACTCCCTGCAGTACAGTTCTTAGCTAGAGATCCATCAGAAGCTACAAAAATACCTCTAGGAATTAAAAGACATTAAATATCAAGATAGAAAGAAAAACAAACAGAGGATCTAACACCTCTCCTGAATTGCATGTATTAAAATACACCTCATAGCCTAGATAAATATATGAACAGACCTCCCTACTGTTCGTGCCTAACCATTGTTTGCATGAAAATGTGATATATCAGCATGGGCTCTGCTCTTTCTCTGTTTAGTTATGCTGAAAAGGGCAGACTCACTCTGTTACGGTTTAGAGACCTGCTGATTGCACATGGTGGATTTTGAAATATGTATTGTTCAGAAAAATATTTTCTACTGCTACACAGCAGATCTCGAGTCTGTCCATTAAAAAAAAAGTCTCTTTGTTCTGCTGCCTACTTGTTTTTGCTGAAATTATATTTTTGAGGTTATGGACTTGTGGCTATGCTAAAACAATGCACAGACACAGAATGTGGCACTTAGAATGCAGAAGATATGCATGGGAAAATGGGGGACACAGAGTGGCCACTGAATACATTGCCAAAAAGCGGGAAAGATAATTTCTAAGGAGAATTGTATAAAATGTGCACATGCTAATTTAGATATACAGATATAAGTATGGAAATATTCACTATAATTAAAATAGAAATACAAGACATTTTGCCATAGTTAGGTGGCTTGTGTAGGCTCATTAGCTATCCTAGTAATTACTGTTTTTAAAAAAGGTTCCATCTTCTTATGATTACTGAATCTATCAAATGAAAGATGCTTTCCAATAGAAGACTGCAAAGTGGGGCACATGATTGCCCCACTGGGATATGCCAGGTGCATCTGCTTAACATGAGGCCAGGTCAGGTAAGACAAAGGGCTGGAGCAGATGGGCATGAAAGAGTGGCTTGAGTTTGCTCCAGTTGAAAGCGATTCAGAACACCACGGTCTGCATGGCCCACTCCCAAGGTGAGCCATGGATGCAAAGGCTGATCAGAACTGCCAGGAGTCAGATTATCCTGGCTCCTTTTCACTCCAGTTTTAAGGACCACAGCACAGCTTCCTTATAGTTTCCAGCCACTTTGGAGGCATGTATTGTTTAATCACTCAGAACACATGAGAGAAATAAATCATCAGTAACTGATGGCATACCAATAGAGCTGCTCCAAGCTAGTTTTAACTAAAATATGCCAACACATTTGGGAAAGAAAACAATAGACCACAGACTGGAAATGCTCAGTATATACTCTAGTCCTCAAGAAAGAAGATACCAGGAACTGCAGTAATCATAATCAATTAATTTCTCGTGCAGGCAAGGTGATGTTTAAAATTCTACAGCAAAGAATTATATACAGACCAAGAACTGCCAGATGTCCAAGCGGGGTTCAGAAAAGGAAGAGGTACAAGGGATCATATAGCAAACATACACTGGATAATGGAATGTATTAAGGAGTTTTAAAAGCAGATCAGCCTATGTTTTATAAACTATAGCAAAGCAAAGTACAGACCATGAGAAACTATGTATGCACTACAAGGTTGCCCTGATGCATAACTTATATTATAAGCTCCTGTTAGGACATAATATGGAGAGACAGAATGGTTTGCCATTGGAAAGGAGGTCAAGCAAAACTGCATTCTATCACCCTATCTTCTTTCATTTGTAGGGCTGAGAACATAATACACAGAGCAGGATTAGACACAGAGGAGGTAGGCATGAAAATTGGAGGAAGGAACATCAACAATTTATGATATGCAGATGACACCATAATACTAGCAGAAAATATCAGAGATATGGAAAGATTATTAAAGAAGGTCAAGGCAAAAAGTGCAAAGGTAGGTTTACAGCTGAACATCAAGAAAACAAAAATTATGACCACAGACAAGCTACGTATTTTTTAAAGTAGAAGGTGAAGAGATAGAAATAGTCCAAGATTTTCCATACTTGGGCTCAGTTATCAATCAGAGCAGAGACTTCAGTCAAGAAATCAGAAGAATAGGGCTTGGAAGGGCAGCTATGATGAAAATATACAAGATCTTGAAGTGTAAAAATATATAATTAAATACTGAAGTCAGCATTGCCCATGCCGTAGTATTTCCCATTTTTATGTATCATCATGACAGCTGGACAGTTAAGAAAGCTGATGGGGGGAGAGAATCAACTCATTTGAGATGTGATGCTGGAGAAGAGTTCTGAGAATACTGTGGACTGCTAAAAAGACCAATGGATGTGTCCTAGTGCAGATCAGGCCTGAACTCTCCCTGGAAGCAAAGGTGACTAAAGTGGGCTTGTGATATTTTGGCCATATCATGAGAAGGACTCACTAGAAATGACTATAAATGCTAGGTAAAGTGAAGAGCAATAGGAAATGAGCAAGGCCGCACCCCAGACAGATACATTCAATCAAAGAAGCCACAGCCATGAACCTGCAGGTGCTAAGTAGGAAGGTTGAGGATACAGTGACTTGGAGGCCTTGAAGGCATACATAAGGTCACCATGGGTCGAGGTTGACTCAAAGGCAGTTAACAACAACAAAAATCCTAGCCATTGCAGTCTAAAAAAAGTAATGCTTCCAAGTCCTGGGAGATTTTTTCAAACTACACAAAAATGTGTGAGCTGTTTTGAAAGAAATATATACCTGGCACACCAGTTAGCTAAAAGATTTTGCTATTTTCTGCCTTGGTATTGGCTTAATAAGCATGAAATGCAAAGAAACACAAGGGAAGTTAACTGGAAATGCTTAGCACTTAAGAAAATACTCTTATTTCATTTCCATCTGCTGGGGTGACAAAATTAAACTGGGAATATAATTCCTCCTGGGGAATTAAGAGTTCATAAATCTAAACTCTTTAGTGTTCCATGCTTCTAATATAATCTGCTGTCATTACGTACTGCTTTTACATTTCAGAAGGCAGCCAGAGTTAACGTAACACTCTATATTAATCTAACACTAATACAGTATTATAGACATGAATTGCTTCCTGACACCCAAAAACCTTAGCTGCCGTCTGAATATATAGGTCTCCCAGGCACATCATTCACAGGACTTCAAGCACCATCTCTGACACCATGCTGCCATGGGCCCAGCCAAGTTCAGCCTCCTCATTACAACACAGTTAAAACCTTTGCTGTGAGTCCAGGAGGCTGTCAGTGCTGCAGTTGTTTGAGATGTGTCTTGAGTACTTTGCATGAGGGACACATATGTTTCAGTGTCAGAGGACTACTCAGGGAATTGTGTTTTTGTTCACTGGCTGCCTGGTATATGACAGAACGGCTCTTTTTACCTATGAAAGGGTTTTGTTTTTTGTTTGCTTGCAAGACAGAGAAGATTTGGATGATTCTGACTTTTTAAAAAAAGTTTCCCTAATTTCTAGCATACGCTAACATGCCCCCCCAAAAAAAAATGAAGGCAAGGGAAGGTTATATAGAAGAAAATATGAAGTTGTGTAAATATGGTCTGTTTTAGTTCTCGGTTACTTCCACCCACAAAGTGTATAGGTGTGTGTTCATATGTGTGCCTGCCTTCTAATTGCCTTTCACCTTGAGTTTCATAGGGTTTTCATAGACTCAGAGTTGATTTTGCCAGTTTCCCCATCTGAACCTTGTATTCACTGATGGTCTCTATTCCAAGTACGAAACAGGACTCACCTTACTTGGCTTCCATTATCGGAATGGGTCTGCCCCCAAAGCACAGCCCACTCTAAAAGTGAGCCAAAAGTGGGCCATCACCTGCAGCCCCTAGCTACACGGAATCCATGTTTAAACTGACTCCTTTTTGTAGCAACTTTGGGCTCCCTTTAGCACCATCAGAGTGGCTTCCAGCTAATTTGAGGATGTGTGTCATGTAAACACCACAGACCCCAAAGTAGTCAGAAGTCACTTATTTTAGCCTGTGTATTTTGGTCCCAAGAGAAAGAAATTGGTAGCAAAAGCTGTCATAGACGTAAGCCTATTTCATCAGATTCATGGAGTAAAGTGCCTAGGAACAGAACTTTAATAGCTATGAATGACTTGGTTGTATGTGTGAATAGCAAAAGAAATGCAAAACTTGTAGATACAGTGATGAGGTGGCAAATTTAGTTTTAGCTGCAATCATGGCGGGGGGGGGGGGGGGGGAGGCAAGAGGAAGCATGTTGCCAAAAGTATGTATATAACCATATGAATAGTGGTTGAAAGATTGGAATGTAGTGTGGGAACCAGAAAAGAGATGTGACAAACTGGTCAAGAGAGCCCTCATGAGGCTGGGGAGTTAGACAGTGCTATAACATGTGTAATATACCAGGAAACCATTTTTTCCATTGTTCAACTCACTGTTGATGGACTGGTATTGCAAACATTAAAATGAGTTGGTATAATAAGTAAAGTTTCTTTTTCTAGGTATAGTATAGGCTATATTGAAGAGGCACTTAAGTGTAATTGTTCAACTTTTATATTTTGTCGCTAATCCTGGAAAAATAATTAATAGTAGCAATAATAATAATAATAATAATAATAATAATAATAGGAACAATTTATTTTATTTATTTTTATCTTGCCTTATAGGGAATCAATATGGCTAACAACAAATCTAAAACAGTACAATTTAAAACCAACACATAAGTATAAGAACATAGATATAATACTTAAAAAACATAGAATTTTAAAAAGTTCTAGTATTACAAATTAAAAATTAAAATGTTTTGATATAATAAATTCTTTTTAAAAAGTAAATAAAAGGACAAAATAAATCAATAAGTAATGCAACCAGTTATTTTTAAAACCACTTTAACAGCTATGAATTATTTTCCAAAGTACTGTAATAATTTTTAAATCATCATTTATTGTGCTAGGAAAAGGCCATGATAAAAAACTTTTTAAAATATTATAAAAATAATTAATAAATTACAGGAATTAATAAACTTTTTATAAGTAACTTCTTAAGCTCTGTGTATATTATTCCTGAACATGAAGGTCCTATTTAGTTATTTTATCTATTGATTGCACTTGTATCCCACCTTTCCTCCAAAATGGGAGCTGTTCTAATCACACAGGAATTCAAGAAACCATGATATGTAATAACTGATGGTCCTGGGGTCCTTGTGCATTATGCATTTTTAGTACAGTGCACCCGTGTCATGTGGGAGAAGTGGTGGTGCGTCCTATAGGAAACAATGGGGTGCACGCCCATGGCGCATGTGTGCTGCCGCACCACCACACCACCGCATGCACGAGCCCATTCATTTAAATGGGGCTCAAGCATAGGCGGAATTTGCTTTACGCGGGGGAGTACGGAACAGATCCCTGCATAAAGAAAGGGTGCACTGTACTTTGATTCCACCAACTGCCAAGGCTACATCCTACAGAACCTTTGGGTTTATAGTTTGGGAAGGCACTAGAAGAGCTCTCTGGCTCAGAATTCTACATGGTTCTTCCTAAACTGCAAATCCCAGCATTCCATAAGATGGAAACATGGCAGTTAAAGTTGAATCATAGACATTTGCCCTTCTGATATAATAGTCCTCACATGTTAATTCTGTAGCATCCTCATGTCTTGTAGAGAAGGAGTCTATCTGAAATCATCTGATGTACAAAACAAAGAACTCTCTATAAGGTTTAAAAGTTGGCTATTCATCTGGGATAATAAATCTCACAATTATCACATAAAGATGATTTTGGACAAACCACATTTGGTTTTATTTGTCCTTCAGCTTGTCCCATTTTCCAAACAAAAGATGTCAATATGCCTAAAGGATGCTGCTCTGAAAATAAAGTTTAGAAATTGCTTCTTAAAGAAAAATATAATTATTTCCTTGTGCTCATGAGTACTTCTTATGCCTTTGTTTCTTTTACTGTAAAACTGTACTTAAAAATAATAAACTCCATAATATGGATTGAAATGAATCCCAGATGGCTTACTGATGGCTGGTTACTTCAGTGGCATCCAAAATTCTATTTAAAACTACTTTTTAGAAACAGCATTTCATTGGTCCAGACCACTCACTTATAGTGAAATGGCTGTCCATTAGTAAAACAGAAAATGATCTGGAGGAGCATCTACAATCAACCGTATTTGGCAGGTTAGGCTACAGTGGCCATGTTTTGTTTTTAAGACCAGTCATCATTGAAACTATTGCTGAAGCAACAAATTATGGATGCTTCTAAATTAATGCAGAAGTAATAAGTTAAATGAATAGATGATTGAGTGGTTTTCTTCTGCAGAGGTATGTACTGCAATTCAGACATGGCCTGATAAATTCTGAGAAGAAGAGAATGGTGAAGCAGAGATGGCATTGTGCCATACATGGGTCACTGATGCAATCCATGACATTATTGATTGATTACCCATGTCAGCATCTAAGTGCTTCCCCTCCCTTCTTGCATTAAGAGAGGTAATGGTAAATTTTCTTTTCTTCTCTTAGACAGAAGAGGTATGTGATGCCAATACAAGTCTTGCAGTCTATTTAAGGTGGTCAGTATGCCAAAATACACAGAGCTGCAGTTGCCACTGCTATGGTAAACAGAAAGAAATGCTGCTTGGTTTCCAAGGGGTGTGAATGGCAACAAGGTTGCAAGAATAGACCATAGCCGTAGTAGTGGGAGACAAAAAATTGGTTCCTTTCAATCCAGGGAACAGAGCTCAGAAAATTTAGTTGTTTGGACTACAATCCCAGAATCTTTGGCCATACTGAATAAGCCATTCTGGTAGCTATAATCTGAAAACATGTTTGCCACCTCTGAGAATGGTGAAAGATCCAAGTAGCATCACCAAGATGAACAGAAATGGAAGGTGAATTGGAGGTGTCTAAAATACACCTGGCAAGGGACAGGGACAAGGAAGAGGATAAAAGATAGCACAGTAGAAAAACTTTGAGAGGGTATGGAAAGATGGCAACACCCCATACAGACCCAAGAGGCCACAATGCTTGACTGCTACTATCTCCCTGAATACTCCCCATAAATCCAGGAGGAAGAGAGAGAGAGAAGCAGAGAGGGGAAAGAATAAGCACAAAAGGTCCATTGGAAAATGCAAAGTAATGGAAAAGCCTTTCAGGAGACTGATATGCAGTTGTACTGATCTTATAACCCACCCAGGAAAGGGGTCAGCATGTCCCAAAAAGAGCCACAGAGAAATGAGGTGTCTTGGCATCCACTTATTCCTGTATTGTCCTAAAGGGGCAGAAAGATGATGACTTGGTGAGAAGGTGGTTGCTTTTGAATTTCCCTCCAGCCTTGGAGAAGATGGGTGTGGAGACAACAGACAGATTAGAACCTTGGCACTAGCCAATGAAAGTGAATCCAGGAAAAGATGGGGGCTTCTCCCAGGAGTGAGTATATAAGAGGGAAGAGCAGGTTTGAAAGGTTTGTTGATGTTTATTTTCCTTGAGGGGTGAAGTGCCATTGAAACTAGGTTAGGCCGCTGTGAAGGACAGTTGGAAAAGTTTCAGGTATCCAAGAAAGGGACAAAGAGCATCCTTAGTTATACTGTTATAGTGTCCTGTGGGACACATAGTGTTTGATAACTAGAGGAGTCACAGGTAACCAGAAGGGTTATATGATAGAAAAGTTTAATAAAGGTTCTGTGGGAACTTAAGCCCTATACACACCGTCCATTAAGGCCAGCATGGGGAAGGAGTCGGGGTGTCGCATCCTCACAACGTATGCCTGACTCCATCCCCCAGGGTGCCCTTATGCCGCACACCGCTCCACGCAGTATGTTGGCATCATGGCACTTCTTTGGCACTGTGTCCATACAACACAGCGGCGAAGGAGTGTCATATAGCCACGGCAATGCAGCTATGGCACCCTTTCGAGAGTGCGAAAAGGAGCCATTTTTTGCAGCTCCTTTCTGCGTCGTTGAAAGGCCGGATAGGGGTCACGGCTTCAATCTGGCTAAGAAAGGGCCAGTATCCCACTGGCCCTTAAGGGCTGTATATTGTACAGCCCCTTTGTCTGTAAGGGAACATATATATAGCTATAAAAAAACAATTACAAAGACAAGCTAAAGAAAGTGTTAAACTATGTAATTAATAAAATATTTATACACAGTATCCAGTGTGAACAACATCCACTAAAACAGATACTGTTTTTAGCCTGACTTGTAAATAAATTTATTACTTTGTTTCAATAAAAAACTGTCTGAAGTGATTTCAGAAACACATTAAAAACACTACCAACATTGAGAAAAGTCTTTTAAGTTTGGGACACATTTAGATAGTAGGTGTGTGGCTGTCAAAGAATAATTTGTGCCAAACTGGGGGGGGGGGATTGAAACTTAGCAAGCTGGCATCTAAAGAGAGTTATAGTGCAGGAGACAAGTCCCGAGTTCAAGTCTTGCAGTGAATCGTTGGTGGGATAGTGGCCATCACCGTCACAATATTGATGGCAGCAGTGGTACACAATGAAAAGCGGTAAAGGGTTTTAAGAAATTTTGGCAGTGCCATGTTGTTACTGTCACATAATTGTTGGTAGCAGTGGGATAAAAAGACCCATTGTTCTGCCATCAGAGAAAAGTAGTTGGGTGGGTGAGTCTCCCACTTGACAATAGGGCAAAACCTGGTTATGTACCAGTGTTCTAAGGAAGAGGGATTATAGTGATGGTATGGATGAGCATCCATACCCACATCCCTGGAAGGATCTTTGGGAAGCATGCTTATCCTATTACATTCTCTTTTGATCTATCATCAGTATATTCCTACCACCATATCCCCTTCTGCCCTACAGCTCTTGTGAACAACAGTGGTAATTCCAAACATCCTTCCTGCTCCAGTGGAGCAACCATCTTCACTGCTAGAAAGTATTCAGGTGATGCCTTTCATTTTGTTTATTGAGAGAGATCGATTCTACTTGAGATCCATTTGCTACCCACTACAAAAAGAGATCCATTTGCTACCCACTACTTATTTGTGTAAGTATCCCATGGTGCCACAGTGTTTGTACCACAAAACATAGTATAAGCAGTTTGACACTTTTCCACATGCATATTGAGGCATCCAGAACCTCAGAAGAGCAGTGGCAAGTGATCTCAACCACTTGTTGCACAGACATGCATATGCCACTGCCATAGAAGCATATTTGACACATGAAGTGTACCTTATACAAGAGATTGGCTCTTTATTGAAGAGATACTTCTTCAATTCCATGTTTTGAGAAACCTTTGGAGCCAGGTCACTATAGGAGCAGTGGCAGCCCTTGAAAGAACAGATGACTAAATATAGAGGCATTCTCTTGCAGGAGACTGCAATATAACTATGCTGGTGTGGTTTTCTTTTCATCAGATTTGAAGAGGGTGCAAATTTGGACCTCACCAAAGTGAAATGTTATCATAATTTTTTTTGTAACAAATGCATTAAAACAGAATCTTTCCTTTGAAAATCAGCATTTGTCTCACCTTGCACAAGGGTATGCATAAGAAATTACTAACCACAAGAGCAGAAATGATGATTTTGCCACTCTTGTGTCATTTCCCTGAACAAAACTAAAAGCATAAACTTAACCCAACTTTAAACCCCAATTAGCTTTAAACCTTTACACAGGAATCTCTTAAAAACTGAGATAAACATTACTTGCTTGGCAGGTCTATTGGCAATTAAGGTTTATCTTATGACCCAGTCTTTTCCTTTTCCAGTTATTATTCCCAGTAAATGGGGTTGGGGTCATTTCACATATTAACTCCAGCTATGGCATTGAGGAGGAAGGGCACCTGCTTTCTTTCTAGCTGGAGAAGAAGACCAAGCTTTTAAACATCATGATAGGTAAAAGGATATGAATGCAAAAACTGATTTAGAAGGAAAAATATTTGACAACATGCAATACAATGAAGCGAATAAAATCCCCTATTCCTTTTCTTAACGCAAAGACATTCAAAAGTAAGCAGAGGCAACCCTCTTACAAAATAATTTATTGGCTCATGATTTAACTTCCTACAGTTTGGATTTCATCCAGAAAATTGTAACATGCCCTTAAGGACACTGAATTCAATGCTGAGTTGATACAGGTGGTTTTAAACTGTGCCAAGGCATGACTGCTGTGCTTGGGGACTCTATCTATTTTCCTACCAGTTGTTGGTATGCACCAAATGTGTATCTTATATTGGAGCACACCATCCTATTAGATTTATGACAGAAAAGCAGATATCCACTTCTATTGCATTAATCAAATCTGAGGTTTTCTATATTTTTATCTTTTTAAAAAACAGGTCCTAGGGGATATAGAGCAAACAACTTTCCCAACCAACTGTCCTCCAGATGTGTTGGTCCCATCATGTGTGCCCATGGTGGCCAATGGCTATTGTTCTTGGGAATTATGGAAACTGTAGAAATGTAGAACAAAGTATCAGATTAGGCAAGGCTAACAAGAGAAATATCCATTACGACAGCAGTCTTCCCAATGGTGAATCATATTACCTGTCTATGTATGTAGAGCTCAGACATCTCACCATTGCGGAAATGATTAAGTGAAGAGTTAAAACAAGAGAATTGTAGCTCTCTCATGTTACCTCTTTTGCTATCATAATAATAATAATAATAATAATAACAACAACAACAACAACAACAACTTTATTACGGCCATTTGGCCAGCACAATTACAAAATTCCAATTTAAAACATAACTTAGTATTATACCATAGGTTCATATACAGGCAGATTGGAGAATATAAACAAATGATAGTTTATAAAAAGTAAGGATAAAAAGTAAGGATAGAACTGCACGATCAGGTAAACACACAACAATGAGTAGGCTGCCATCACCTCGCAAACAACTCTATCATATTGTGTAATAGAGCACCACATGCAAGACATATTAGTTCAATTATTGCTATCTTGCTTGTCACAGAGCTATCTTGCTTGTCACTGTGGGCAGGATACCACAGGCCAAGCCTACCCCTGGTTCTGATTCAAGTCAATCCCTGAGCCAAAGAAGCAATGGGCAAATGTTTATACACCTGCCCATCACCACACCATGGGTTTGGTGCTACCCCACATCCTATACCTTCCACCACTGTTGCATCCATCCTGAAGCCCCCCATTGTGGTCCATAAACAGCTACACCTATGTGTACAGGTGTGCCCTTCAGAAATCTGAGACTGCAGCAGATTTCAGGATGGATGCAATAGGTGTGGCAGGTATGGGGCACACAGGACCATCTGGTTTGCTGGCTGAAGTAGATCATAGTCTCTTTGGACTGGGATGGTTCCAGGACTTCAGAGTAGGTGTCCAGACTGACTGATCCCTGCCCAGGGGTAATGGCCTGCATCATCTAAACAAAATGACTTGAGGCCAGGAGAACATGGGCATTTTGGCCTGTGCATAAAGGCCCACAGATATATGAGGGATCTCCAAATGTTTTTGGGCTACTTCCCTCTTTCCTCTTGAGTGACAACCTTAGTGCCCCCCCCCCCATGTGTATTTCTTTATACAGGTATTAGGTCTACTTTCCTACTGCACATTCAAAACAATTAATCTTGGTCACTGCTCCCTTTGCCACCCAGTCACTCTGGGAGCAGCAACCAGGTAGTTGGCAGTGCAGTGAAAGAGAAGCCTCTATCCCATGCCAGCCTTGTGGGCCATACTAGGTGACACCTGAAAATCACCCGAGTAATGCCGATATTGCTCCCAAATTGTGTGCCTTTTGGAAGAAACAGGGCATAACATTAACTTACCTTTCAAGATACAAGGAACTCAAAAGAAGAAAAGGTGTGACCAGATAGTGAGGCAAATGTGGCCTCTCCTTTCTCCACCAATTTACTATGCCACTGTATTCAATGAGATTTGAGCATCCACAGATTTTGGTATCCATGGGGGTCTAGGAACCAAACTGCAGTGGATACCAAGGGCCCACTGTATGCCACCTGTTGCTTGACACCACCAGAATGTAGTAATCAGAGGGAAAACTTTTTATGAAATGGTACCATTTTGACACAATTTTTGTCAATCCTCTGCCAATTTTTTGAACAATTTTTATTAGTCCAATTTCTTTAAATGGCTGCATGTTTTAAAGGCAAGAAAGCTAAGCAGCTCATTACATTCAATATAGTTGTTTAAGTTACAGATTTTTCTATATTTCACAACATAAAGTTTTATTTCATAATGCAGATAACTCCATTCTGTTATTATATAACAGAATGAAAAGTCCTAAATTAAATTATACAAACACTTTTTAAAGGTGAATTGTTTTGTTCAGTTTTTCTAGAGGAGATCTACTGGACTCAATTTTTTGGGTGACTCTGAAAGCAAAGATGGGGGTGGAGGTAGTGCAGGAGGAAGAGAGGGGACTATACCATTGTTTAGAAATGTGCCACTAACAAATAAAACTGAAATCTATACTCTTTACTTCTGGGGCATGATGCCACACTGTACATTTTTACAATCTCAGTATTAATTTTGTCAGCACTCATTTTTTTTTTATGTAACCCAAAACAAAATGTTTTTGCAAGGCACCTTGTTGAATTTTCTCACTTGTTTCAGATTTCCTCTATTCTGGTGATGCACAATTAGAGCTCATACTGCAGAGCAACCAGTGCCTACAACACTTGGATTATTTGTCTCTTTGGGTTCCTGTATGACCTCTTCCTGAACCATTTTTGCACATGCCTGGATTTGTTCTGCTGTGAGTAACAACTTAAAAAACTAAAGATAGTCATGCAATTCAAATTCAAATTCGTGGATGTCTGTTGAATTGCCTATTATAACACTAGTGACAAATAACTCATGGTCCTGTGAAATGATACCCATGCTTCTCCCAATCTTGGAGAACTTTATTTTGTTGTTGTTGTATGCCTACAAGTCTTTTCTGAATTATGGCAACCCTAAAACAAACCTATCACATGTTTTTCTTGGTAAGATTTGTTCAAAAGAGTTTATCCTTTGCCTTCTTCTGAGGCTGAGACCCTGACCAAATCACAGTCACCCATGGGTTTCCAAGGTCTCAAGTCATAGTCCAGTGTTTAATCCACTACACAATATTGTCTCATTGAAAAACAAGTTTTCTCGTTTCTAAAAATCCATATTCATCATTTAAAATATGGATTAATACAGAGATATGCTAAATATGAGCCTATGCTTCCCATATTCTGAATATTAATTTGCACATATTTTACCTATTTATCCTGGGAGGTAAAACTGAGAGGATGAAAAACTACTTGCAAACTTTCACAGGACCAAGAGTTAAGATGCCACCTTGGAAGTATCTAATTATTAATTATGTAAAGCATTATACCTTACCTTTTAGCCAAAAAAAGGCTCTCAAAGTGGCAGATTAATTGTTAATATGTCAGCCCTCAAGGTTACAGCAGAAATAAAAGAGGATACAAGTGATGAGTAGAAATAAAAGAGAATGCACAAGTGTTGATGATAGGTGGAAAAGAATTAGGTTCACAACAGCAGATTACTGTCAAATAGACATGTGTTTGGTCACTCTTCTCCCACAGATGCCAGAGCATTTGGGGGTGCTATGCTTCCCTCCCTTAGAAAAGAGATCAGCTGTCAGAATGTGATCTGGTCAAGCGACACAATCTACATAAAGTCAAGCCTGTGTCCTCTCCCTCCCCCTGTTACTCGTCCTGTTGGAATTTCCTTGTGTAACTAAATACAGTCCGTCCTCGCCTTATGCGGGGGATCCGTTCCGGATCCCTCCGCGTAAGGCGAATTCCGCCTATGCTCGAGCCCCATTGGAAACAATGGGGCTCGTGCGCAGCGGCGCAGCGGCTAGGGCGTGCGCGGGGCACAATGGGCGCGCACGCCCATTCAATTGAATGGGATGCGCCGCCCCTTCTGCCCCTGCGCACCCCGCGGCTTGAGTGTGTATGCTCAAGGCCGCGTATGGCGCGGGCGCACTGTACCTTAAAGGCATTTCTGCCTGATCTTAGGAGCTAGGTAGGGTCAGACTGGGTTAATATCTGGATGGGAGACCTGCAACAAATACCTCCCTCGCTCACTCGCACCCTCCTTCCCTGTTCCTCCCCTCTGAGGCTTCTGCCGAGGGCTTGGCTTTGGGAGTGAGGGCTGGAGCCCCATCTGCCAGAGGGAGCCAGAGCCAGTGTCAGCACCGGGACTTGGGACTCATAGCCCCCTGCCCCCAGGCCCAACACATGGGACAGAAGCTCCAGGCTCTGAGTCCCAAGCCCCGGCCCTGGCTCTGGCTGATGGGACTACAGCATTCACTTCCAAAGCCAAGCCTAGGACAAAAGCCTTGGAGAGGAAGAGAGGAGGAATGAAGGCAGACAGGCAGGCAGTCCGGCTAAAGCAAGGAAGGAATGTGGTAAGGAAGAAAGGGAGAAGGAGGGAGAACTTCAGTCGCAGTGTCCCTAATGGTGACATGGCTGAAGATGTGTACTACCATTGGGGACTATGCAGGTTCACTGTCTACCGATTCTCAAATCCGTGGATGGCAAGTCCACAGAGACTGAGGTCCCACTGTATTTCAGAGGAAGGGACTGGCAAAACCACCTCTTGAGTATGCCTTGTCTAAGAAAACCCTATGAAATTCACGGGGCTGACAGACTGAGAAACAGTCAAATATCATACTATACAACATACTACCTTTGAATATGCAAGGAAGTTTTTAGATGATGATGATGGTGATGGTGATGCTGATGACTATTAATTTACTTTTTCCTTAGACCTGGGACGCAAGTTAACTTGGAAATTTTAAAGCATATACAGCAAAAGGTACACATCATTCAAACCCTAAAATATAATAAAACTACCAGTAGAATTACAAGTAATTGAAATCATGCACACTGAAAAGGGAATAAAATACAGACAATACAGCACATTATTGTGCAATAAGTCCTTTAAAGCCTGTGAAACAAAAAAGTCTTCATGTGCTTATAAAAGGCTACAAGGAAGGGGGCCAGTCTAACTTTTTTAGGAAGGGCATTTCAAAGCCTTGGGGCAAACATTGAGAAGACCATCTCCCTCTGTGTTCCCACCAGTTGTACCTGTGAGGTTCATGAAACGGAAAGGCCTCCCCAGAAAATCTCAGAATATGGGCAGGCTCATGTGTAGAGATATGGTTTCTAAGCCATATAGAACTTTGTAGGTCATAACTAGCATTTTCAATTGTGCCCACAAAAGATTTAGTAGTCAGAGGATTGAACGTATGAGCTTGCTTACATATGCTGGTCTTACAATGCAGCATAAACATCAAAACAGCTGGTGATCCAGAGATAGCAAAAAAGTCTCAAAGATGGATGCAGCATATGTCTAGCCTATGTAACTAAAGATAGTTAAGGAAGGGATTGTGAGTAACCCACACCTCTACAGGGCATATTGATTCCAAACCAACTGGTAGGAGTGTATGCCTAGAATCCCCACTGCACTGAAAATCTGGATCAATGTATTTATTTTGATGTATTTATTTCCAGGATTTATATCCCACCTTTCTCCCCTAATGAGATTTTAGATGTTCTAAAAATTGTTATATCCAAGAGCTGCAAAGAGTACTTGAAGTTTGAACAGATGCTGCTTTGAAAGTGAGGATGGCCATGCATTCTGCTTTATAGAGAAGAGTCATCTGTCTGAATGGCTGTGAGAGGACTGTCCCCTCTTTGAATAGCCTGTTTAAAGAGAACAAACCATAAGAGCTGAAAACTGGGCCCTTGACGTTATCCGTCAAACAGTTAGAATTTGGACAACTAGCCCACTTTTCTCCCGGTCACATAGTCTCCACTGCTATCATAGAATCATTGATTTGGAAGGAGCCACATGGGCCATCCAGTCCCAACCCCTACCATGCAGGAGATGTACTTTTATTTAAATTACAATCACTCTTTCTTGGTCTGCACCCATATACTAAAATTACCATACACAGACTATATGTAGAAGTCTATCTTTTTTTTGTCCTCTTTTTCCAGGCATGCATAATTAGACATCTTATTTAAAATGGATAGGTGAAATATTGCATATTTATGGAAAAGTACAAACTCAGAACATAACACTGATACAGACTCAAGTATGGGAGATTAAAATGTCTGTGATGGAGACAGAATAATAATTGTATATTTCAAGGGGCAGCTATCTTAGTCTTCCTTATTGTCAATGTTTCTATTTAAGAGAAAAGAAGGTACAGTACTTTTAACCCATTTTTTGGGTTCAAATTCTCCAGGATTAAAAGTAGGGTTAAGAAACTACCATATTTAATATGGCACAATTGTGATTATTATGCAAATTAAGCACCATCCAGGTTATCATCTGTAAACATCTTTTTAAAGAGAAAAGTGCATAGCCGGATGAGTGAAATAGAAGGATTTGGCTTTACAACTTGCTAGAATACTTTGTACTTGTTGTAAAGAACTGAGATATTATATAATAGCCTTCCTCTTAGATCCCAGAAAGTCAATTTCTTCTTACTGACATACACGTCAGTTTTTAAATCCCAGCTTTATACTCAAACTGCAGTATCATTAAACCTCTTTCTCCCTCTCCTGGATTGTTAACGTTATGAAAAGATACCATCAGGTTATTTAATGGATTAAGTAACAAGCCAATAAAAACATGCACTCAACCATTAAATATACTGGTGGATATATAACCTGCAGTTTGGGAAAGCTCAACATTTTCTTCCTAATACATAAACTTCCTTAAAATCTCTTAGGTTCCAATTAGTAGACATGTCTTTTTCCCTTCACCAATGAAACGAATTTTCAGCTATTAAAACACATGCAAGAACTGGCCAAGGTAGGTACTATAATTAAAAGCAGATATCAGTATAGGAATATAGCTGGTATCCTTACTTAATAAAACATTGGCACAACAGTTGAATTGTTAAAGCAATCAGCTTGATATCTAAATGTGTTGAACAAAAATTGGCAAATGGACATGTAATATATATGGCAACTCTAGTTGACTTTAAATTGAATCTGATTAGAGGAATACTTAGGGCATACACTAGGCATATAGAAAACATTTGCAAATTTTCTTGTATCCCATGTAAAATAGAGTACTGACACATCAAAAAAAAATGTAAACCATTATGAGATTTACCCCTTTGCAATAGCAAAAATGACCAGCACTTCTTTTGGCAGCAGTGGCAATATCAAAAAGCCAAGTAACTTATGGTGTCCCTATGAATGAGAGGCCTTCAAGGTAACTTTTCATCAACAGCTCTGCTCAGGCTGATACTTACACACACACACACTCTCTCTTTCCTTTGGTAATATGGGCATCCCTCCCAACATTTTACAGATGAAAATTAAGACATGTGTGATGAAGCAACATCAAAGTATGATAAAGCATAGTCTACGTGCCTTCCCCACTCATCTGAAATGTGTCACTTGCAAGACACAGCTGGGCTTATTGTTTATGGATCTGCACCTTAGTGCGATACCATCTAATATTTCCTAGATTAAAAGTGAAGTAAGAGGAGGACAAAGGGGATATGGAGCAGGAAGAGAAATTCTGAGATTTTAAAAACTACTGAAAAGTGGGACGGGATTAATTGGCATTATCCCTGCCAAAGTGGGGCTGTTGGAGGGTATTTATGAGAAGTAACAAGGGTCTAAAACACACTGCAGAAATAATGTAAGTTTGAGGCCACTTTTACTGCCGTGGCTCAATGCTAGGGAATTCTAGGAACTGTAGTTTTGTGAGACATTTAGCCTTCTCTGTCAGAGAGCTCTGGTGCCACAATAAACAACAATTCCCAGGATTCCACAGCACTGAACTAGGGTGTTTAAATTTGTATCAAACTAGACTATTTCTGCAGTGTGTTTTGGACCAGGGTTATACTGAAAAAGAAGAAGCAATGTTTTGTGTTATCTTTGTTGTTACATTTGAGAGGATTTTAGGGCACATCAGGAAAATTTTGAGTTGAATTTTTCAGATTTTATGCCATTCTGCTATCTATCCTATTCATACCTCCAAAAAAGTTAAAAGTGATAAACATCACACATAATTTAGTGAATTACTATTTTTTGTTGTTGCAGTGTTTCTAATAATAAATTACTTTGTGGAGACTTTGCAATAAGTTACATAGGGCTGAAGCAGACAGCCCAGAAGGAGCAGCCTCTGGTCACTCTGGCCCCAATCACGCCAGCCGCAATCATGGCGGAGCTCTGGTGACCTGCATTCCCAAACCAGTCGCTGGCAGGAGCAGATTTAATCTGCTCCTAAAATGTCTGGCTCTTGCCCTGTAAATATGGCCTCAGCATGGCTTCCAGCTACTTTGAGAGCGTGCATCATCTAAATGTGTGTTTTAGGCCATAATGAACTTTTCAGAAATAGCTTTCCAAACTCTGACTTCTCTATGCAATACAATGAGAAACTTGAGACTTCAATCTGAAGATGCAGAAAATGAGTTATATGAGTTGAACATGCCCAATGTGTTTGAAGCAATTATTTATATTGCTCTGGGGCAATAGATTAATAGTGCCTGCAGAGATTATGAACAATCAATTTCCAAATGTTATTAAGTAGCAAGAGTAAAAATGGTTGGAAACCAATTGCCAGGGATGTCTGCAGGCATTGTTTAATCCATTGTCCCTGAACACCCCCCCCCCCCATATAATTAAATGGCTAAATGCTTTGGGCACTTTTAGTGAATGGAACTCATTTTCCATATCTGGAGAGCCAGTCTCTCTCTCTCTCTCTCTCTCTCTCTTCCCCATTGTATTTTTTGGATTATTCCACTTTGTTGTTTCTTACCATTACACAACACAATTAGCTAGAATAGGCTAGACGGGGGCATGGAGTATGTCAGACCCAAGACTGCCCAGTATACTTCATGGCAAGGCATAATTTCAATCTGAGTTCTCCACTCAGATTTCTTTTCTTCAAATTTAGCAGCCTGCATGCTACACTTGCTTTACTGCACTGACTATTACTACTTTGTCAGTGATTACTAAGATGTTTTGCTTAAGGGCAGTTCATAATTCTTGCCAAAAAGTCTGAAGCAACCCTTAAAAGTCAAAGTCTTTACAATTGCTGCCAAAAAAAAAAAAAAAAGCTTTAAAAGGTTTATGGGTTCGGGCAACATTCCATCATTTCCAAAAGTTTCAATTTTTTTATTTACAATATATATATATATATATATATATATATATATATATATATATATACACAAGAGAGAACCTGTTTCCTACTTTTGGAGCTCCTTGGAAACCTGGGAAGAACTTGCATGATTGAAGAACCTGCCATGACATTTAGGATGATGACAAGCCCTATAAATTTTATTCTGTTTCACCGAAGTAGGCATTGACTAGTCTCTGCTTTCCGTCAGGCCATTATCCAACAAATTAGTCATTAATTGCTGTTGAAAATCAATTCACTGGAATAATGGCTTAAATGTATTGCTTAGTGGTTTGTCACAAAGGATATATAGTGAAAGAGCTGAAAATGTTTGAATATCAGACCGCAGTTGAGAAGTTGTGTCTGGACTGCCAATCATGTTTTAACAATCAGAGCACTTTTCCTTCTCTCCCAGCAGTAGGAAATTCTGTCAACATTTTCATAAGAGGAAAATAATTGAATTAACGACAAACTCCTAACATTATCCCTTTTCAAGCCCACTGAAAAGAAACAGAATTACACTTCTGAGAAATGCTGAAATGCTTTAAGACAGGATCAATTAGGGGTCATAAAAGCAGACTGACCCTGGTAGCTGGTTTCCAGAATGGTTAGATCTCAGTATCGTATTATCCGAAGCAGCTGCAAATGTAAATGTTACTTACTGGAGGAAGAAAGACAAGATCATCAAAACCCACTAAAGCCAGGAAGAGAGGATTTCCCATTGATTTTAGCAAATCAATATTCCTCCCTTGAGAGATTTCCAGAGACTTCTGCTGCAGATTTTATGCAGAATGAGTGCTGCAATATTTGGTTTTGACAGGAAGTAGAATAGACACTGTGGAAATTTGGGAATGGCAGATTTCCCTGTAAGAGTCAGCTATCTAAGAAATTGAAATATTTAATGTTTAGATTTATAGTGTCTATCAGTAACCAAGCCCATGTAATTCTGGAGCATAAAAAACAACATTAATTGCCAGAAGGAAAGTATCATTGGTATGTTGTATATCATATAATCAATATAACCAAGTAGAAACTCAGACCAGTTAGCCACATACAGGGGCAATAGCTTTTCTACATATGCAGAATGTCTCTTTTGGGCAATGTGGACTGAGTGCCTCCTGCTGATGAAGGTTCACCTTAAAGAAACACTGTAGATGTGTAATAATGCACCTCAAGTTATCTTCCAGTGTGCATACTTCCTCTGTGCATTATGCACTGTATAACAAAGTGACAGGTATAGTGGCCTCCATGGTATCTGGTGGAGTTGGGTCTAGGACCCACCTACATCCATGGATTATCAAGTCCCATTATATAAAATGGTAAAGTAAAGTGGTATCCCTTATATAAAATGTCAACATCAACATTTGTGGGGGGTTTTTGGGGGGGGGGGGGGATAGAAAATTTTAAAGTTCTGGATGGTTGAATCCATGGATGCAGAACCATAGAACCATAGAATCATAGAATCATAGAGTTGGAAAAGACTGCAAGGGCCATCCAGTCCAACTCCCTGCCATGCAGAAAATCACAATCAAAGCATCCCCAAGAGATGGCCATCCAGCCTCTGTTTAAAGACCTCCAGGGAAGGAGACTCCACCACACTCCAAGGGAGTGTGTTCCACTGTCCTTAATGTCAGGAAGTTCCTCCTAATGTTGTTTTTAATTGCTAATTCTTTATGTATGTAGTGTTGTGCTTGTATTTGTATTTTTATATTAGGTTGTAATCCCACCTCAATCCACCCAGGAGAGGTGGGAAAATATAAATAAAAAAAATATTTTATTATTACATTAATGCTGAGGTGGAATCTCTTTTCCTGGAGGTTGCATCCATTGTTCCAGGTCCTGTTCTCTGGAGCAACAGAAAACAAGCTTGCTCCCTCCTCAATATGACATCCTTTCAAACATTTAAACAGGGCTATCATATCACCTCTTCATCTTCTCTTCTCCAGGCTAAACATCCCCAGCTCCCTGAGTCGTTCCTCATAGGGCAAGGTTTCCAGACTCTTCACCATAGTAGCCGCCTTCTTTGGATACGCTCCAGTTTCTCAATGTCCTTTTTGAATTGTGGTGCCCAGAACTGGACACAATATTACAGGTGAAGCCTGACCAAAGCAGATTACAGTGGCATTATTACTTCTTTTAATTTAGACACTATACTTTTACTGATGCAGCCTAAAATTGTAATGGCCTTTTTAGTTGCCACATCGCACTGTTGACTCATGTTCAACTTATGGTCTACTTGGACTTCTAAGATCCCTTTCACATGTAGTCTCCTTCTGCCAGGTTCCCCCATCCTGTATCTGTGCATTTAATTTTTCCAACCTAAGTGCAGTACCTTACATTTCTCCTTGCTGAATTTCATTTTCTTAGCTTTGGCCCAGCTTTCTAGTCTATTCAGGTCATTTTGAATTTTGATCCTGTCCTCTGGGGTATTAGCTATTCCTCCTAATTTGGTGTCATCTGCAAATTTGATAAATATACCCCCAATTCTGTCATCCAAGTCATTGATAAAGATGTTGAATAGCACTGGGCCCAGGCCAGAGCCCTGTGGGACCCCACTGGTCACTTCTCTCCACGATGAAAAAGAGCCATTGTTGAGCACCCTTTGGGTTCGGTCAGTCAACCAATTACAAATCCATGTAACAGTTACCTTGTCTAGCCCACATTTTACAAGCTTGTTAGCAAGAATGTAATGGGAAACCTTTATATATATACTATATCCACAGCATTCCCTTCATCTACCAAGCTGGTTATTTTATCCCCCCCCCCAAAAAAAAAAAAGAGAGAGAGAGAGAAAGAGGAGAGAGAGAGAGAGATTAGATTTGTCTGGCATGACTTGTTTTTCTGAAACCATGTTGACTTTTTGTGATTATGGCATTGTTTCTAGATGTTCACAGGCTCTCTGTTGAATGATCTGCTCTAGAATCTTTCCTGGGATTGATGTCAGACTAACTGGACGACTAATTGTCGGGATCCTCTTTCCCCCTTTTTGAAGATAGGGACAACATTTGCCTTCTCCAGTCCCTGCTGGGACTTCTCCTGTTCTCCAGGAGTTCTCAAAGATTATTGCCAGTGGTTCCGATATTACATTTGCCAGTTCTTTTAATACCCTTGGATGTAGTTCGTCTGGTCCTGGAGACTTACATTCATTTAGATTAACAAGGTATTCCTCTACTATCTCTTTGCTTATTCTGTGCTTGAAATTCCCCTATTCTGTCCTCTGCTCCATTATCCCCAGGTTAAGCACCCTTTTTCTTTTCTGAGAACACTGAGGAAAACAAGGTGTTGAGTAATTCTGCCTTTTCTCTGACCCCTGTTAGCATTTTGTCATCTTCTCCATGCAGTGTCCCTACCATTTTCCTTATTCTTCCTTTTTCTTGCGGACATATAAAAAAAGCCCTTTTCATTGTTCTTAACGTCTCTAGCAAGCCTGAGTTCATTCTGCACTTTAGCTTTTCTGACTTCACCCCTACGTGCTTGCTATTTCCTCTTTGATAATTTCTCCTTTTTTTCCTTTTCTCATACATATTCCATTTAAAATGTAGCTCAGTTGAAAGTTTTACACCCATCCCCCACTTATCTAGGGGTCATATCAAAACACATAATTCTGGCTCCAAAACTTGTCCTCAACTTATACATGAGGTCAACTTGTAGTCAAGTATATATGATACATGCACTTAGCCCTATGAAACAGATAGCATTGTGAAGCAGCTCTCTGGAAAGGAAAACAGAGTGGCATCCTTTCCTTACTGAACTATATATCAGAGAACCCATGTCTTAGGCTTGCAGTTCAATCAGAGCCAATATATAAAGAATGAGACTAAAGCATATGATGCAAATAATTGATTACACTAACTTCTAAATAAATGTGTATACTTAGTGTATATACTTAGACCACAGTTTTTTTTCTTTTAAAAAATACTGCATTGTATTTTCGCAACGCTTTTTTTAACACATTGCTATCTAGGTACATCATGGAGTTACATCAAAGATAACGTAAAGCCAAGAAAATTAATATGCAGCTGGATCTCAATGACTAGCCCAGTGTCAGCTAAATTCCAGTTACAATGGAAACTATTACCTGTAATAAGAGTTTGCTAGGAGAGACAAGCAAAATGATAAGTGTCTACCCTCAAAGAATAGCAGTCAGTAGCACAGATTGGGTCTTGTCTTTCTGACGAAATGCAACTATAAAATATTCTTCTGTTAATCCTCACCTGTACTTTCAATCCTCTGTATTTTAGATTCTTGGAGCCCCACAAGGCAGCTGACAACTGGGAATTCCCCTCTGATATCTCTTTAAAGCAGACATGGACCTTCCTTGCAAATCATTTTGACAGCCTCCAGAAACTGTTTGCTGAGCAAAAGTGAACAAGAATATTGCTGTCTCCCTCTCTCTGTAAGAGATACATGCAGCAGAAATCCATTATACAAAAGCCTGATATGGTGTATTACATTTATGCTTATTTCCAACATGTCAGTTTATCTCATGCCAGATTTAAAGCACAAACACAGAGGCACACATTTTGAAAATTAAAACTGTTAACTCAATTAACTATTGGCCTAGGAAGTGTAGTGGCTTTTCATAAGTTATTAATTTATATCTGTCTGATTTCTTCATGGGGCTCTTTCACACTATACAGTTATAGCACTTTGATTCTACTTTAACTGCCATGGTTTCCATTTTATGGACTCCTGAGAATGGTAGTTTAGGGAGATACTAGACCTCTCTAGCACAAAATTCTAAATACTGCATGAAACTATAATTTCCCAGGATTCCATGGGACTGAAAAATGATAGTTAAAGGGATATCAATGCACTATAATAGCGTAGTGTGAAAGGGCTCATGGGTTGATTCTTAAAATTTATTTTCATTGTAAACTATTCATGCTAGGAAAAGCTAATCAGATTAAGCAGCTGCTCAAGGCATGTCCTTTCTAATGCAACTACCCTGTTTTAATATTTTCCCCAAACTGTGCCATTCTGAGGCACAATGGCCTCAATATACAGTCTTCCTCTTCCCTAACCACCATTTCCTCTTTGTTCAGTACTGCATCCTTTAGGTTGTACACCACTATTTTAAACTGTAAATTGCATTGAGTACTTCAGCAGATGTGTTATAAATAAAAGACTGTCCTCATGCATAGACAAAGTTTAGTTCAGCCTGAAGACTGCCCTATATTGCACTAGGCCTTAAAGCATATGCACAACAATTTCTACTGACATGGAGCAAGGGCTATCAATCAATCAAGAGTTTACCAGAATGGAAACTAGGATTTTTCCTGGGTAAGACAGCTAAAACATGAGAGTAGGCAGTGTTACAAGGAGTCAAATCAAGCTTATCCTTTCCAATACAGTAATTAAGGAGGCTGTATTCACCCCCACCCCATGTCAGATTAATCTGCCACATATTTTAATGCATACATTAAGGGCTCGATGAAGTTCAGGTTGACTTCTAAACCTCCAGCTTAATCCCTTGCTCTGCAGCACAAGAAAAAGGAGATTTGGGGTAGGGATGAGTTGTCATGCAAAAATGCTAAGATGATTATAAAGCCAAAGTCAATCATAGCATTCACCTGTGTGTGTGTATATATATGTTCTGCGATTGGAATGTGGTGCTTTATTTCAGCTATAGATTTTGAAGCTTACATACTAGTAATTTCTGACATTAAATCTACTTTTTAGAATTCATCCCCTGTTTTCATAAAGGCACACTTGCTATTTATACCTCTGGTTTAGTTTACTTTGCAAAGAGGAGCCTAGAGACATCAGAGTTCACTACATTTTGCATACACACCAGAACAGTTTTCCTTCCCATATTGTTAAAATCAGATTTCCATCCAGAGTTGAGCTGGAAAACTGTGATACACTAATTATGCTTGGCCTGGCAACAGAAAGAAACTCACAACAGTCAAGAACCCACCTGGTGGCTGTTTGAGTTCTTGAAGAAAATTGGAAGTATCTACACTGCAAAAATAAAGCAGTTTGACAATATTTCAACTGCCATTACTCTGTCTGAGAGAATCCTGGGATTTGTAGTTTGATGATGCACCAGAACTTGCTTATGGACCAGGGTGCATTCCTTGCACTCTGCAACATCTGAAATAACTCCCCCCATTTTTGTGCTCAAAATGGCCTTGCTTGCCCCACAAGGAATGTTATCATGCCCCCCTCAGTTGTTTTAGGCCTAAGAAGTCAAAGAGAAGTCAACTTATCCTTAAAGAAGGAATAGGTTAGTTCTAGAGATGGTCAGATTCTAATGAGAGGACCACCCTTAGACCTCATCCTATCCTCCTTTCACATCGGAACAGGGTAAGCAAGCAGGAGTAATTCCTTTCCCGGACCCCCTCAAATGAGAACAGAAATCTTTGTCCTTTCAAAACTGTGAAACAATAGGGATAATGCAAATGTAGGTTTATTGTTGTTTACCGGACATTTTACTTCATTTTAGTAGCTTAATTTAGTATGTTAGAAAAGACATGTTGTTACTGTGACTTAAAATCCCTTACTGATCTGTTTACTCAGTGATCTACCACTCCTCTTTTTAAAAGATGAGCAAATTCATAGTGGGACAGACAGAGGGTTATTCAGAAAGCAGAAAGCAGCATTCCTCTTCTACTCTTTAAAAGGCTTCTTTTTCAGTTCTTTACTCATAACAAGCACATCATTTTACCCCTTGGATATTGAGATTACTCAAGCACCTCTCTGAAATTGATTCTATCTAGCATGGCTTCCTTTTGTACATGGTGGAAAGTTCTATATTGAAGGAGAAGGAAGTTGGACGCAGTGCCATATTTTTACTTTTAATTTATTTTAAAAGTATCTTGTCCGTTTTCATTATTCAAGTAAGAAGGATAACTGGAAATAGCAGCATCCAAATGAGTTTGGATGTTCCTGAAAGAGATTTAGTTCAGCAATCCTAAATGCCCCCTGAGGTTTTGTGATAACAACTTTCTCACTCTGAAAGCTATGTTAATGGATTTGGTGTGTTGCTCATACTAATGAGGGATTTCATGTGAACAGGGCTTGCTTTATTTAAAACAACTTTCCCTTTGCCTGAGGGGGCTTTTTTGTCTCAAGGACAACACTGAGTGATTCTCTCTAAATTATTTTACCTCCAGGACTAGCCCCAAGGTGTGTACAAAGTAAGTAGCTGAGCTGCCAGGACTGAGAAGGCGTACGGAATGCTTGAGCACAGAACTCTTTTTATAGAGATATCACAGTTATTTCCTTTTCTTTGCTTGGATAGCAAGAACTAGCATTTACTTTTAAATTGTACAGCACCTCACAGAATATTTATAAACTTTTAAAAATAGTATTTATTATCACATTTTCCCCTTCAGAAAACATCCAGAGAATTCAGTGGCTCTGAAACACTCACATTTACACATTTTTATTATCTCTTTTGCTACACTGAACTCTTGTTTGAAAGAACTGTGAACAATTTTCAGTTCTGATGCTGAAAACAAATTCCAGGGCTCAGCTTGTGCTCAGGGAATCCCTTTTCTTTAGTTCTTCTCTGGTTCTGCCAGGATCCTATTTTGTTATTACAGTGGCACAACTCCCATTGTGCCAGTAGTTGCACTTTCTCCATCTCTACAAAAGGCTGTTATTCCAAACTGCACAACCCATTCTACCACTTCTGGAAGGTTATGCAATACATTTTACTTCTTCCTGAGTACATGTAAGTGTACTTATGCTCCCAACTGTTCATGCTCCTAACTTTGAACAGTGGCACAACAGGAAATCTTGAGGTTCCTATTATTCAGTCACTGCCACAACAATCCAACCTAGCACAACTGTGCGAGCAGATATTTACATATGCTGTACCAGTGTTAAACAGGATCTTGGGTCCAGTAGATCCTTAAAAGGCTGAATCATGCCTTTTCTTGCATTAACAGTGCCTTATATCAGATGATGATCAAGATCTTCCCAAATTCCAAGCATTATGGCATTCATGGCTTCTGTGGAGTACGATGCATATGGACCTAATTATTTGAAGTTGATCAGTGTAAGAATAACTGTGCGCTGTTTTCAGTATCTTGACTGGGTGTGTTTTCTTTGAATGCACCAGCTTCCATCAGTTGTGAGATGTCAAGGAAATGACTGTTTCCTTGGACACATTTTGGTGACAATAAGATTGCAGCTTTGGTTACAAATACTTACAGTGCTACTTGTTAAGCATGATTTGTTTATCTCTGCAGTATCTTTCTTATATATATAAAAAAGGCTTTTCAATTCCTTTAAACACCTTGGTCATTTATGAAACAAAATTATAAACTATTTCTCTTGTCTTAAGTGTGCTGTGTTAAAACTGTTACATGGTTATATTTTTTCTTGCTGTTTTATAAAACAGATTTGTTTGTTCGAGGCTTTGATTTGATTATGTTGGATGCCATGTATTATTAATCTTCTGAGTTGTTGCTGCATTTTTTGCTTTATCTTTTTTATCTTTTATTATTATATGCTATGTTCAAAATTTTCTTTCTTAATTTCCATAGTATACATTTTGAAAGAAATAAAATGTAAAAATATGGTTGGGACCTTGGCAAGGGGACAGATTTCCCAATACCACTATCATAATGTCATTTATCCATTGAAAACACAGAGAAAGAGGAGAGAGAGAGAGAGAGAGTTATTTGTTCCACCAGGCTCCTTACAACTGGTTTTAGTAGGAAAGAGATTGATAGTCTGTATTACATTTCTAAAATTGTGTGCTTCATTTAATTTAGCTTCTAGGCTTTACTACTGTTGTGAACAAGAGCTAGGGGATAAGGTTAAACTAAATGCTTCATGGCAAATACAGTTTTGTGAGGCAGGACTGAAGGTGACTTTAAATTTTCTGGAGATAGGAAACAATCAAACAATCCAAGTTGTTCAGAAATATTTTGTATGATATGTTTGCAATACGGTTGGATTGAACTTTTTTATGTTTGGCTTTCAGAATACAAAATCAACTTTGTACTTGAAGTCTGACATTGATATCATCATTGTACATCTCCACATATTTAAGTAAAATTATCTAAGAACATCACAATCAAAATGAAAACAGACTTTGGGCTACAGGTCCAGGATGTCCCTTTGAGACCACTTTTCTATAAATTGGATAATTAGGTACATTTGGGTTAAAATAAACTGTGTACATTCTGCAAGTTTTCCATACTCAAGCAGATGAATGAAATAGTAATTAACTGTTACAAATAATCAAAGGGAACCTCACTACATCCCTTAACATTTTCCTGCTTATTGTTCAGCTTTCTTCGATTTAAAAAACAATGCAGCTTTTGTATTCCCTTGAAGGAAATCCAAGGGTTAATTGAACTGTGCAGTATCTTATGGATCATACCATTTTCAGATGCAGGGACAGAATTACATATTTGAATGCTACCCATTTAAAAAAACTGCATTGTTGTGTTAAGATAGCATAGCAGAAAGAATTGCTTAAAATCCTGATATATTAGTTTTCTGTGTACAACAGGGTCTGTTTGTTTGACTTATGTGGGATAGCATCCTAGGATAAGCTGCCACTGGAATGATTTGGACTAATGTGGCACGATCTTTCTGTGGTCATATGGACTGAATGCCCCCATGGGGCAAGTGGCTAAGCTGACGATAGTGCTGCTGCTGGTAGAGTCTCCCATATCAGATAAGGTTTTTCTGTAAATCCAAACTAAATATACCAAACAACTTTTCAGCAGCAGCTGTTGTGGTGTCCGTGTGTTTGTGACAATGATAGAGAATCTCTGCGTTGGCTCTTTGTGCAGAATGAGCCCCCAGTAACTGCTTCTGAATGTCTTTTCCCATGAAAACCCTATGATGACACAATCCAAAAATGCAAAACCTGGTACTGAAAATGAGACTGCCTGGTCAGAAGGCACTCAACCAGCTGCTGGGGAAGTGCAGAAAACAAGTTTGACAGCACAGTGCCTAGTAATACAACTTGACTCAAGCTGAAGGGATGGTCAGCTGCTAATATGAACAGCTTTGAAAATAAAGTCCAAAGCTGAACAAGACATGTAATAGGAACATGGCATGTGAGACGCATAAATTGAGGAAGCAAGACATTGTAAAAACAGAAATTGAACCCATAAATATTGCAGTATTTGGTGCAAGTGAACCAAAGTGAATGTGAATGGGACATTTTGAGATAATTACACAGTGTCCTAAAACAAAATCTGGGAAGAAACAAGGTGGCATCAATATTGAGGACTGATGTAGTAAAAGCAGACAGGGGATATAACGCAATGCCTACCTGAATAATACCAATAAGTCTTCAAAGGAACACATCAGTATAACCATAAACCAAGCTGGTGGTCCCACCTGAGAGCCAGATGAGAACAGGGACAGCCAGCAAAAAATTATTACTACATACCAAAACAGAATACACTGGTAAACATAGGAGGAAGGGAGAACAGGGGGCATAAAATCCTTTGTGAAAAGGAGCTTCACTGTCAGAAGCTTTGCTAACTATAGAAAATGACTATGACATCAAATTACTATTGATGGAATTT
>NC_056526.1:107881507-107927578 GCF_019175285.1 Sceloporus undulatus
ACAGAACAAAAAGCCAAAGTAGAATATTAAGAAAACAAAAATAATGACCAGAGAGAATTTACATAACTTAACAGTAGATGATAAAGACCTTGCTTAGTAAAAAAACAAAAACAAAATGGAAGCTGTCATCAGGAAATGAGAAAAAGAATACATTTTGCATGGAATTAAATAGATGAGAATAAATACCTTCAGTAATATGTTTATAATTTGCCCTAGATGACCAGTGTCTTTTGATCAGAGTTGGGAACTTTTAAACATGCTGTCCAAGCGCTGGTCTCTGAGTACACTTATTTGTGTTAATGTGGTTTCTTCAAGAAGATTTTACTGTTTGTTTATGCTATGCCAATTTCTGTTTATATATATTAAAAATGGTGCCTTTCTTCTTTCAATATTTATCCCTTATCAACCATGCACAGATATGTAGCACATTTATAAGATGTATTGAATATATACAAAATAGGCAATCTGAAATTGAAGGATTTGTTGACGGCCCAATTTCTTTCAGACGTTGTTTCATTTCATGTTGCAGGGTGGAGTAGAGTCTCGTTTCGTGTACCCACCGCCCATTTTGAAAGTCTGAACAGTTGATGAACACAAAGAATTGTAAGCATGTAGGACTCTCTCTACACATGTAAGAAACCAGCTTTCCTAAGGTTCCCCATCACAAGGAGAAAAGGGTATAGTCATAGAGCTATATGCATGTAGGTGCCAACTGATCTTCCTGCTACCACTTGTAATCCTGTTCTGCCCTCCACTCTTTCACTGCCACTCTTTCAAACATTCTGTCTAGCTGTTCTTTCTACTGGGGAGGCTAGAACATAGAGATACATAAGGGTATCTGCTTATTTTCACAGGGGGAATACCAGTCGGGTGGGTGGGTGATTATAATCAGGAGAACCACACAATGAAAACATGTTTAACTCCCTTCTTCAAGCACTGTAGTCTAAGGTTGCTTCACACCCGTAAGCCTATGGCTGCTAGAGAATTTTTTGAAACACTTTAGGAATCCATGATTACAGATCTCTTTTCTTGTGTCTTGTTTGACCCCTGAGGTATTGTGCTGGAACCAAGCACAACTAAAATGGAGTAGAGATAGTTCATTCTCAAGATTCTGAAATCTAAAAACAATCACTCATAAATCCAGGCAAACTTTGATAATGCTTTGTTTCACATACTTGTTCAGAGGCATGAGAGCCAAACTATCACAAGAATAGCAATCAAATTAATTTAAAGATACTTGATGGCTTGAACTCATTGGTATAAAAGTAGTTAAATTCAAGCAATTCAACCTAATGCCATTACTGTGGGTAGATTATGAAGTAAGGGCTGCAAAGTCAACTTAGTGTGTAGTTTGGCATTTGTAGCCAATAATAACAACAATAACAACAACAACAACAATAAATTTATTTATATCCCGCCTCTCTGTCAGTGACAATCGAGGCAGTTTACAGGTTTAAACTTCCATACAATCCCATATCCCCAATCCCACCTTCTCCATAAAACAGCAATTAAACCTTAACAATTTAAAATCAGCATGTTTTTAGCTATCTTTTTATTAATACACAGGTGATAAAAAATGAATATGAAGTCCCCAGCATTCGAAGATACTGTTCAATGAGTTTTTCTTAATAAAAGTCATTAATTACCACATACCTAAACATTATACCCAGAGTAGTGTTTTTCCCCCACAGTATTTCTCCTTACTTTCCATTCTTTTTCCCCCCAGTCTATCTTTGCATAACCATTCTTCCTTCTTCTCTTGAACGCTGGGGTGGCTGGTACTTGAGCCACAATCAGATTTCACTTAAATGTAGATTTTATCTACTAAACTGATAATGTACAACATAGAACCAATAGGGTATGATGGCTGACATTTTTTTTGGGGGGGGGGATCTGCACTGGATTTCAGTCTTAACTTTGGAGGATGTATCCAAGGTGCTCACCATGTCTCCATGTTTCAGCACTTTGGTTAGCTCCAAACATATAGACTCAAACTGAGAGCAGATTCACAGCTCTACTGACATGGAACAACCACCGTTTAATCCCTAGATACTCATAATGAATTTGCAATTGTTATCATCTGCCCTCAAGTTGGCCTTGATTCATGGTGATCCCATGAGTGAGACACCTCCAAGACCCCCTATCCTCAACCACTCTTCTCAGGTCATACAGGCCCAGGGCTATGGATTCCTTAGTTGAGTCTATGAATCTAGTATGCACTCTTCTCCTCTTTCTACTACTCTCCACTTTTCCCAGTGTTATTTTCTAATTTCTAATATTTTCTAATGAATGATGTCTTCTTGTGATCTGTCTGAAGTATGACAATCTCAATTCAATCAACCTGGCTTTCAGTGAGAGTTTCATGTGAGCTTAGACCTGATCTGTTCTAGAACTAATTTGTTCATCATTTTGAATACCCACAGTATTCACAGTATTCACTCTTCTCAAATGGTTTGATTTTCCTTCTGTCAGCTTTCTCCAACTCTCACATCCTTACATGATGAGGAGGAATACAATGACTTGGACTTTCCTAACTTTAGTGTTCTTCTTTTAATTCATTTCAGCTAAAATCAAAGATATTTGACACAGCCATCATGCCTCCAGGCCTATCAGATGTTTTCCTTTTGATTGTAGAGACCAGCTTGCCCAACCCATACTTGACATCATAATAATAATCTTGCCTTCCATGATTATGAGTTGGAATAGGAATTTGTGTGAGGACCTTTTGGCTAGTGTTTTAGGACTAGGGACTTGAATCTATATTGGTGCAGGTATTGATAACCTCAAGATGGGCTACTGCAAGGTACTCTGTGTGGGCCTGTCCTTAAAAGATGGTCCAGAAAAAAATAGTCCAGATTTCACTTTATATCCCTCCACTGTGACCACCAAATGTGGGTTTTCATCTCTTTATGTGAGTATTCCACTCTTAATCACATCACTGTACATACCAAATATGAATATCTCTGCTTATGTCCAACTAATTTGAAGGGATGTCATAATGAGGAGGGAGCTATCTTGTTTTCTGCTGCTCCAGAGACTAGGACCCAGAGCAATGGATGCAAGTTCCAGGATATGAGATTCCACTTCAACATTAGGAGGAACTTCCTGACAATAAGCACTGTTTGACAGTGGAACACACTCCCTTGGAGTGTAGTGGTGTCTCCTTCATTGAAGGTCTCTAAACAGAGGCTGGATGGCCATCTATCAGGGATGCTTTGACTTGACAGTTCCTACATGGCAGGGGATTGGATTGGATGGCCCCTGTGGTCTCTTCCAACTCTATTATTCAATTATTCTATGATTCTGATACCACTTACTATAAGAATTCCTCTCAGGCATTCCTGCCAATGTGGCTAAATGTGGAAGTCTTTGCCCTTAACCCACCAAATGTGAAGCTTTCCCAGTATTCTCTGCTTTCCTTGATGCCCACCTCTACCACATGTGAGGCCTTATTCTTGTCCCCGTTGTGTTACACCAACTGTGGGGTCAGTCTAAATGCCCTCAAGGAAACTATACCACTTTTATCTCCAACAGGACTCCACCTTTCCATAATCAATGCTGCCATCACAGACGCCTAGTCTGTTTAAATGGCATTTGTTTTCATCCCGGTTCACTTCTTACCTTTCCTCCAGACTAAAAGGCAACTTTAGCAAAGTGATACATTTATCCCCTCCCATCAAATTTTGCAGGGCCAGCACCTTCTAAAATAGTATTTTCTATTACAGTATAAGAACCATTAGGCAACATATAGCAGAGCTTCTGGAAAGAAACCACAATATTTTTCTTCAGTGGATCAAAATTATGCAGATATTAAAACAGCTTCAGATATCTTCCATCAGTTATTTCTTAACCCTAAAACACATTTTAACAGGAGTGGGTGTCTTATTGCTTACAGTTCAGGAAACCATTATGGTTTGGCAAACATCTTTGGGATCCCAGTTATCAAGAACATGGAATGAAATAAAGCTTCTCTGAACTAGTATTGTAATAGATCTAATTCTATCCTCAATTTGTATGCTGCCTTGCTATCATCATTCTCCAGCCTAACCCCACTTATTATTAATCTCATCTCTTTCTACCTTTGCTTCCCCATCCTTGCACATTAAGGAAAATAGGCTACCTTATGTTTCTAGGCCAGTGGTTTGTTTAGCTCTAGACTGTATACTACAGCCGGCACTGGTTGTTTTGTTTCCAAAGCAGAAGCCTTCAAAATCTCCTCCATGTGCCCAGTGAAGCGTATTCCCAAGTGAGTGTGAACAGGATAGATGAAATTCAGTACTGTATTTCTTATTCATGGCATGGCTTAACTGCAATATCTTTCTTAATATGTGTACATGTGTACTCAATGATTTAGTATACTTCTGACTGATAATTCCTGAAGGGGCTCAACTTCATAGCAATCTTAATAGTACAACTTGACAGATCATTTCACAGGGATGGAGATGGGGAAAGTTGAAGTCCCTCTCTCATTCTGTAATCCATGATATTCCACCACTGAAATAATATAGATCAAGTGCTACCCTTGTCTACCCAGTCCATCATTAAGATTTGGCCTAAAAATGTTTATACTGAAATTCTGTCAGAAAAGACTAGAAACATCTATGCTAAACATAGATATATTTATAATACAGTCCTATATTTGACCATTTTACATAGAATATTCATACCAAAACACCCTCATGTAAGTACATATAGGATTGCTAATGTAGGGGGAGGGGGAAGGATGGCCCTGAAAACAGATTGGGGCCATGGCAAACACATGACACAGCCCCAATCCACCTTTTCAGCCAGCAAAAAGCCAACTTTTCCTCCCCCATCATGGTCTGAAGCCAGCTGCAAGCCACTCCAGCAATGTGCAACATATAAATGCTGCACCACCGGAGCATCTTGAATGTCTGGGTGGCCTCCTGGGTTCTGGGTGGCTTCAGGGTGCCATCACCGCATGCAGCATATAAACACCATGCTCTGATGATGCCCTTCAGGTGTCTTTTATGGGCCTTCTGTTCTGACCCTTATTAATAATTTATTGAACATTCCAAGACATACTAATTATAGACTATTACTAGCAATGTGGCAATATTTTGGCAATATTTATTTATCAAGAGGAAAAAAGATCAGCAAGGATTGAAACAATTATTTATTTAAGCTGTTGTTGTTGTTGTTGTTGTTGTTGTTGTTGTTGTTGTGTGCCTTCAAGTCACTGCTGACTTACGGAGATCCTAAGGCTATCACAGGGTTTTCTTGGCAAGACTTTTTATGAAGAGAGTTGCTTTTGCCTTTCTCTGAGGCTGAGAGAATGCCATGTGCCCAATGTCCCCCAGTGAATTTCCACTGCTGAGCAGGAGTAATAATCATGGTTTCCATACCCAATGCTCAAACCACTATGCTGTGCTGGTTCATTTATTTAGATACCAACACAATAAATAACAATACAAACAAATGTACATTCCCATCTAATATTTTCTTTGGATCAACCCAGTCCAAGTTAAATGCTGAGTCTATAATTTTATCATGGTTTCTCAGGAGGAGAATGGCCAGAGCATCTGTTCATTCATTTTCAGCATTTCCACCAAGAATCCAAGAGTGACATTTTAGCTGTACAATCATCCTGTGAGGTAGATTAGGCAGAGAAGATAATAAATTGCTGAAGGCCATGCAAAAACTTCCATGGCTGAATAGGAATCAGAAAGAGCATTTCTTTTCTCCCACCTCATCCCTGTGCTCAGACAGAGAGAATGTAGAAGTTTTAAAGTGGAAACTGCTTCTTGTCATCTGAAAATAAGAAAGGAAACTCTAGAATTATATCCATAGCTACAAGGTATTCAGTCACTTCAATGGAAAAGCAGAAAACCTATTTTAAGTGGGGCTTTTTTTACTGTGTTTTTGCATGTTTGTGTACATTTTGAATGAGGTACCAGATATTAGTTATAGAATCTTTCATGTTGAAAACAGTTACAAGACATAGCTTTGATAGTGTGTGTAGTCTAGTATTTTTTAAAAAATCTTAAGGATGTGATTTGTTGTGCATACATATTTAGCAAAAGCTGAAATGATTATTATAACTATATAGGGACATACAAACAAAGTTTCCCTCATGTCTCCTCTTATCCATTATATGACAGGATTTTTTTTAATCTGAATATTCTCTGCACTTCTTAAGGTTTCCTCAGAATCTTCTGGAAGCCTTTTAAAAAATCTTATTTTTCTAAATTGCTATTTCACTATAGGACTTGATGTGTAAACTGGCCTAAAGCAAAGATATGTGACATTTCTACCTCCTTTATGCTATTTTTATTTTCTCATTTGAAAGGCATTTAAGACATAGAAAAGTTAGTAGATTATATTTTTAAAACATACAATGGGAAGAAAACCCAAAGAATCCTTGAAGTACTTTACTTTGTGAACATGTTTCCCAGCATGTGCTGAATTATTTATTCTTTCCCAATGACCAAAAACAGTTGTTTTATAGCTGCAGAGTAAATAAATAGATAAATAAATAGTAACATGCAATGAAATGGATCCCTAAGATTTAAACAAATCATCTGCCATATGAGTGTCTTGGATCTGAGAAATATTAAGGGATCTCAGATGAACCCTTAGTGGAATGAAGGATACAGTTCCTAATTTAATTAAGAAAAAAATGAAGACAATGTGCTTGTACTTCCTGGAAAACAGAAACATTATGGCCATATCAATCTCAAATGCCCATGGTGAACACCAATCGCTACTCATGCACCAAGCTTTAACACCCTGCAGGATGCTCACTGATAAAACTGATGAGAAAATTGGAAGTGTGAAGCTTGCTGTTCACTGGAGGTGTTCTGGGAGGAGGGAAATCTCATTACCAAATGGGGGAGGGTAGAGGAGGTAATGCATTTTCTCAACATGGTGGACTACAAAAGCTGTTCATCCAAAGATTTTTCTGCAATGCCATTATAGCAGCTTGTCAAGTTGCTGAGTGGCTTCCACAGCATTACTGAAACAGGAGTTGGGAAATCTCAGCTTATTAAAATAGCCGAACATGCTTCATTAAAGCAATGGGATTAGTTGCTATGAAACTATTAAAGTCTTTGGTCCAAAACCCAAAAAAATCCTCAATAGGCCAGTTTGTATTTGTGGAGGTTCTAGCAAGTGCCTCTGCGGTGAGGGCCATGAATGCCCCACTACTGGATCGACTCTATTGTAGGCATCATTGCAGGAACCTATATGTGGCCAACTGCTTCTTTGGCCCTCATCCTGCACCATGGTTGTGGGAATTCATCAGTTAATAAATATATAATAAATAAATAAAACTTTTATTTATACCCCACTTTTTGTTAAAACAATTAAAGCGGCTTACAACAGTTAAAATAATACATCCATATATACAAAGGATCCTCCCCCCTTAAAAAAAGATTAAACAATATAAGATTTTAAATTACATAACTATTAAAAACCAATAACAGTGGCAGAGTCATCACATATATGTGGGGGAATCAACATATGACCGAATAGTTAATTCTGGAAAAGAATAAAATGTTTAAAAAGATAACTGGTACATTGTCCATAGAGATACTGGTTCTCACTAATGGTAGTTCCATATTAGTGCTGCCCAAGTATGAACTAAGCAATGGTCCCTTCATATTGATCTCTGGGATTTGTGAGGATTTGATTCATTTCATTTTATAAATACAAACATCTCTTTCAAATTTTTATATTTCTTCATGACACAAAAGAAAGAACCTGAAATATTTAATATAACTCAACCTGGGCGAAGGCAAAGCTGACAGATTTGCCCATCCAGGCTCCATAGCTTTCAGGCCCTAGCAGAGATTAAGTTAATACATATTTCTGGTGCTGAATTACTGCTGCCCTCTCTCTCTTTTTCTTTTTTTAAACCCCTGATAGGTTGCTCATCTTTCACAGCTACACGGGAGGTGGGTAAAAGATGGTTCTTTCAGTGCGAGGAATAGCTGTGCCTACTGAATTTGACCAGGATAAATAAACAGTGTAGCAGTTTGACTAGGGCTCTAGAGACTTTGAATCACCAAATGTTGAAAATGTCTTAAAGAACTCAAAACAATAAACATGAATAAACCACTAATCTCATGGTTGGCCTTTGAATTAATATGCCATATAAAGGGCCCGAACAGACAGGCCAAAATAAAGCTGCTTCAGGTCACTTTGGAGGTATGCTGTTTTATAGAATCATAGAGTTGGAAGAGACCGCAAGGGCCATCCAGTCCAACCCCTGCCATGCAGGAACTCTCAATCAAAGCATACCCGACAGATGGCCATCCAGCCTCTGTTTAAAGACCTCTAAGGAAAGAGACTTCCTAAGAGCCAGAAGCTGCGCCAAAGCCACACTCCAGTCCTAACTTCTGGACTCATAAGATACATGTGTCAATTAAACAGCATACCTCCAAAGTGACCTGAAGCAGCTTTATTTTGGCCTGTCTGTTCGGGCCCAAACTTAACTATAAGTCAACCTCATGTATAAGTTGAGGGCAGGTTTTGGGACCAAAATTATAGATTTTGATATGACCCAATAGTACCCAATAGTAAAAGCTGGAGGCATATAACCAAGGAACTGAAGGATGGAGCAAAGGAAAACAATGCCAAAGAAGTTACAAACATTAGGCAGGCATAATTGTGCTCATACTAAAGGCTGGATGGATGAGAGAATAAAGGGTGGGCAGGAGGGTCAGTGCTTCCAGGATAGATTACACTCTTGCCTTTCACCAGGGAATGGTTTCTTTATTTTAGAAAGAGTGAAAAGTGCAGTTGACTCATGTTTTGGGGGTAAATTTTTGACTAAAATTTCAAGACTTATACATCAGTATACACAGTAAGTGCTTCTGAGATCAAATAATTATAGAATTATACATATAGGTCTTCTTAGATAACTCTGTACAATCTGATCATGGAAGGTGTGCATTTGTATGGAGTGAAAAGGCCAAGAATGAATCAAATAAATTGGCTCTCTTATTCATAACTTAGAGGCTGTACAGATCGGCCATTAAGGCTAGCTTGGGGATGGAGTCAGGGAATGGCATCCATACGACACATGCCCCGACTCTGTCTCCAGGCCGGCATGATGCGGCACACTGCACCACATTGTGCACAGTATCACAGTGCTTCTCTGGCGCTGCATCTAGATGCTTCTGATGTGTGCCTGCTGGTATAATGAGCATGTGTTCTGCTGTCTCTAGGACTAGTATACTGAAGGGAATTTCTGGCAAAGAATCCTTGGTATCTGGAAGGGGAAATATGTTAGTTTGGAGTTCTTCACCTTCTTTACTCAAAGATGTTCTACAGAAATAGCCCTCAGGGGCTATTTCTCAAGCTAGACTAATCTGTGATGCTTCAGGGTTCTCATTCTGAGTCATAAGTATATCCAGTTCTGGTCCACAATCTTTGCTGCAGCAGAGATGTGCAAACAGGATTACATTCTTCCAATAAAAGACACAGTTGTCAAACCGAAGAAAGTATTTCTGCAACCACAGATATAAATCTCTGGCAGACTCCAGCACAATTGCCCTAACACAGCCTAAAGAACATCTATAACTATGACAACTTCTTCCTAAAGCATATTTCAGTGATTCCTGTACAACAAATCTCAACATGCATGATTAGGGAAGCAGTACAAATATATATTGCATATTTTGTTTAGCCTCATACATGAGAAACAATAACTACATTGTGCCTGGGGTAGAAGTCTGGAGACAAGATGATAGTAAACTCCTGAAGTAAGCTACACAAAAGCAACTGAGACTGATGAAGCAACGTGGCTTTCAGCTTCAGTAACTAATCTTCAGTATCACAGCTACATTTCACCTACAGCTAAAATGATAAGAGCAAAAGATCTGCAGTGGTGATGCCAAATACAGAAGAAAACAACCCAGCAGCTCTCTCATCGCTCAAGATACTGTACTACAGTGGCACAGAAAGTAAAACATTTGGTTTTGAAAGTGGTGCTCCTGATTACAATTAAGAAAACTTCAAAAAGTTATTTTTGGGAGGCAAAGACCCCATCTACTTTTTACATAGTGTAGTATATACCAGCATAGCTATGTTGTAGTCTACAATTATGCCACCGGAATAAAATTTACATGGATAAACTGGGGTCTAAAGGTTATAGGACTGGTCAGAAAAAAGGTATACAAAGAGCACATCACTTTGGAGGATCTTTCAAAGTTCACATTCCCACCATGTTTTAGGACCAGAAGGAAAACCTGTGTTTCATTGAATAATTTACTCAAGTAGGTCAGAGACTTTTACCCTTTTGGTTTGCATGTTTTAAATTGTTAATAATTTAACTCCACATCAGTGTCAACCATGTGTATATTTTTAATTGAGCTGCAATCATTTCAATTTGTAAGTTACTTGGAGCCCCAGTTTTGGAGGAAAAACATAAATGTTATTGTTGTTGTTATTATTGTGATAAATCTGAACCTATGAAGTTAGATTCTTCTGCACATTCCCCTTCTTAATGCCACACCCTTTGCATTCCATGGGGTTTTTTGGCTCACTTTTTACATTCTTCTTTCCTCTACATACCTGCAACTGCCAACTAAACCTAACACTGTATGGGCAGGAGCCAAAAAGGTCACTCTGCAGATGGAAATAATTATTTAGAATGAGGAGGGGATCATCCATACACTCTGTGTGTGCGTGTGTGCTTGCACACACACACACACACACACAAACTCTCAGAGAGTGAGACAGAGACAGAGACAGAGACAGACAGAGAGAATCTGCTTCTCTCTACAAACACACACACAATGAACATCTGCTTCAGGGGGATCAGAACCTCTTCCTAGAACAGAAGATTTTGGGGGATGTTAAGAGGAAGAAGGTCCCATCATGCTAGTGGGCATTCTCCATTTTATCATAATGGCTTTAGGCAAACATATCTAATAGGCTTTAAGTCACAAAAGCTCATCCCTGCCTCCTCTGGAAAAACAACAACAACCTGTCAGTTCTGTAAAGTGCAACAAGACTGAAACTTTTTTTTAAGGAAACCAAAAAAGAGAGGTGTTGACAACAAATAGATATAGTTCTAATGTTATAAATTCAGGAAATGTCCAATCTGAACATTAAAACTGAGGGAGAAAGTGAAATATCAGTCAATTTAAATCTAAACTGCAATGAAAATAATGCAAAATATAATTAACACTCCTGGGGGGAAAAAGGAGGAGGAGAAGACGGCGGCTGAAAGGTGTGTAGCAATGTTGACAGACAGGTATTCCTGTCTTGCAGAGTTGACAGTTTCTCTTCCCATCCCTGCATCTATCTCTTCTGATAGCAAAGCTAATCCAGTGCACCTAGCAAATAGCATTTGGTTTAGGCAAACCTTTCATTTCAAGCATTTCAGTGATACAATCCTGCTTATTTCTGTGTGAGTGAATTCCATTTTTTCCAAGAAGCAGTTGATTGGCCCACTGATTTTTAGCTTCTTAAGCAATATGACTGAAGGAAATGATAGCAGCTCCCTGTCATCTGTCTCCTTTTCACTACCAGAATAGCTGGCGAGGGAAAAGGGAGGGCATATGTGGCAAAGGAACTGGGAAAGGCTCTTTTTTTAATACTTGGGAGATGTCACTTGGAAGGAATCAATTGTGACAAAGGCACAGAGAATGTTTGAACTGGAAGAAAGCATCATTCAAGCCTGGTTTGAAGTATTTAAAATAATGTAGACAATGATGGAGTGAACCATGTAAAATGATGCGATTTAAACGTATATCTACACTTGAATCATCTCTGCATTTTCTCACCCTAACCTAGCAGCACACCTTTCCCTCCTGTTGGCTGTGGCTGGGTGTTCTCCAGCTGCCCCATCTTCTTCTCTATCTCTGAAGAATGCTCTCAGCTCATATGGGACCTCCTCTTCCTATACATTTGGGTCCATACGAATCTCAGAGAAATAAAATTTGGAACAATAACGTATTATCTTTTTCCAAGTCTGGGACTTAAGGTGGTTTAAAAAGGATAAAATAGATACAGCTAGAAATGCATTGTAAAATGTTAAAAACATAATTAAGCCAATAACTGAACTAAATACAGTTAAAAACATGCCTATTAAAAAGAAAGCAACAAACAGTACATGACATTCTAAAAGGCCCTTTCCCCCTGAAAAATCAGTCCCCAAAGAACTGCTGAAACAAAGAGATCTTCACATGCCTATGGAAGGATCGCAGGGTCAACTCTAGGAAGGGAGTTCTAGAGCAGCCACCAAGATGGCCATCTCCTGCATTTCCACCAAGTGTACTTCTGAGGGTGGTGGGACAGAGAGGAGGGTCACGCATGGAGATCTCAAGAATACAACGATTTTCACATGAGGACTATTTACACTTTAATAACGCTATTCTAACGTTATTTAGCAAGAATGATACAATGGTGAAATTCCAACACTTACTTTCACAGTGTCACAATAATGGGGCATTAACGATTCACGAAAGATAAAATAGTGCTTTTACATTCCACATGTCAATAGAAGGGGTTGTGATCAAAGAGAAAAAAATGGGTAATTTCTCACTGCTGAAGAACTCTCCTGTGACTCACAAATGTGACACAGGAAGTGATTCTGCCAAATGGCACACTGGGGGACTGGAAGATTCAGTTTATTTCCGGAAGGTTTTTCAGTGGTGCTAATGAAATGGGATTGCCTTTCACATGTTTGCAATAGCACTAATGAAGCACTATTGACAAGCCATTAATGCTCTTTTGTTGTTAATGAGAAGTTGCACTAGCACAATGCTTATATGGCAGGACAAGTACAGTATGTGTACGACGTCATGTGAAAATTTTCTAGCAATCATGCAAACATGATGAGAGCACAGCACTTTTCTCTTGTTTCTTATCCCCATGTGATAATCTCCAAAGGCACGTTCACACAGTGAGATGAAATCTTTCAGATAACCTGGATTCAAGTCAGATCATTGGCAGCACTTTGAATTGTTTTTAATTGTATTTAGGAATGGTCCTTTAAAAACTCAAAACTAGCCCCAGTAAAGTTTTCAAAGACTGATTTAAAAGGGCCAGGTTTCCTGACCATGTCAAGGGGGTTGGGGGGGGGGAGAGTCTAGGCTTTCCCAAGGCTTAGTGTTACCTGATTTAAAGAAACAGAATGAATGAAAATGTAAGCAAATACATTTTAAAGCAATCATGTTTTTCTGTAAGATGTCCACCTATCCAAATAGAATGGACCAAGGGATAGGCTAATGTTGTGTGGGATGACAGCAGATAAGCTTGTTGAGTGGTTTGCTAAAGAACTGCCTCTACTTAAATGCGAAAATGAAAATGATGGAAATTTTGACTTGTATACCTTGTATTTCTGTAAGTTTCTATGTGAGTATGCATAGGAAGGTTGTTAAAATGAAATTACTGTTAGTTCTTGAATTATGAAATTTTCCTTGCTTACCTTGATAGTCTCCAGTAATATTCAGTCTGGGCTTATACATATAATGAAAAGGGCCTTGTAAAGCAGTGGAAAATATCTGGGTATAAATCCCAAGGCAGAGAATAAAGGCATAATAGTGTACTTGTCAAACTAGGGAAATAGGATATTGAGTGAGAGTAGTCCTGAAAGAGATCAAAGAGGCAAAGAGAACTAAGAAACTCAGAATAGTGGGTGGCTAACTCACTGAATATAAATTTAGCACTCGCATATATAGTATGGTGGGATTTTTAGAAATATGATATTAACAACTCTTTTCCAAGTAGACCTAATAAGAGGAAGTTTTATGCTTGACCCATGCTTTGGAAATTCAGAAATTTATTTAAGAATCAGTTAGCAGTATCTGATTAACTGTATAATGTTTAAAGAACTGATTGAGGTGTTAGTGCAGACCTAGCCTCTGTTTAATCAGATACACACAGTACCATATGGGGTAATGGAGTCAACATTTGATCAAGCAAATGTTCCTCACCTCATCTCCTCAGAAAACTTTGCAGGCCATAGCCAGGGATGTGAGTGTGTGTGTGTGTGTGTGTGTGTACGCTCGCACATGAATGCACACACACGTGTGCACTGAAGTGGGAATCCATGTGTATAGTGTCCATAATGTTTGAATAAATGGGCATGTACAATGTGCATACAGTAAGGATGCAAACAGATTTAACATTTTTTTGGAGCAATCAGAAGACTTGAATTGACATTTAGTCCAAATACACCTCTACTGTCCAAGATCAAATTTGGAAGGTTTGTGTTATTTTGAAGGAGATACTAGATGTGAATAATGCTGACTACTTAGTATTTTAGATGCCATTAATCCCACTCCCACCAATCCTTGGAACAGATCTGAATTATTTTAAGCAGGTTTTTTAAATTAAAAATATTATTGTGATGAAAGATACACACAGAGAGAAATAGAGATATGTACAGATACATAAGCAGAATTTACTAATCTGAACATCAGAGGGTTTTCTCCAGAGCACTAACAGATATGATTAGTGTTACTTCTCCACAAAGATACTGGGACCAGAATTTGGTAATGTTAGTTTTGTTTAACTGCAGGATTCTGAAAGTTATAGTCCAAAAAGTAACTTTTCCAAATTTCCACTGGGACTACAAATAGAATACCACCTGCTTTCCTTCCCAGGAAGAAATAATATGGCACTAGAGAATGGATAGGATTTATAGGCCCAAAGAAGTAAGGAGAAAGGGAAGGAAGTAGGGCCCTATATGCCTTGGAAATGCATGTTCATAATCAGATAAGGAGATCCACATTGCAAAATCTCCTGCTAAATACTCAAAGCATCCCTAGATGCTGGCAGTGGCACCAAGAATGAGTGCCAATAGTGATTCCTTGCATTCAGAACTGGCCCCGTCCAAAACTAACAATATGATATACAGGACAGAGACCTCTCAAAATCTTGCTGGGATTTTCTACACAGCTGTAATAAAACAAATAATTGCATCCAGTTTTCCATCAAGTACAAACAAATATCATTAGCACAACACATGTATCCTTGTGCTTTGAAACAGAGAGCCTTATATTCATGGTTAATCCCACACCATGGTAAACAGCAGCAAATCTGAATCATCCAACGTGACCCAGACAAGACCTATTTCCAGAGATTCTTTTCCATGGGATTACCAGACCTTATTTACATAAGACATTTGCCATGTGGCAGATATTTCAAGGGCATTGCTTTGAGACTCTTCTATTTCTATTGACATTTCTCTAGTGAACATGACTTTCTTTGCAACTTGTGGCAAAAATTATGGCATGGCAAGAATGAAACGGAATAGCTGACAGTCTCAGTTTTGGATGAAGGCTGCTGAATCTCTTATGGAAAATATGCAATTTCCTCTTAGCAGTATTTTTCATCTCCCTGTGGTGAGCACACCTCCCTCCCTTCTTAGTTTCAATAACATTTACTCATTCCCTTCCACACATACTTTTTTCTTCTCCTCTTCTTATTCTGAAGGCATGACCAAAGTTGCCAGTTAGGTTGCCAAGGCAAGATTATCCCAAGTCCTGAGATATTGGGACTGAAACATGAGGCCTAGAGATGACCCTTTGAGATGTGACATGAGTGGGGCAATGGTGATGTTACAAGGGAAACCCCCTGCTGATGTAATGATACCTTAAGCATCAATCACAGTTTCCCAGAGTATGCCATTCAAATAATTTTTTAAAGTATATATTCGCACACCATTCAAAATAATTTTCTCATTCTGATATTTCCTCTCCCTCACCTTAAGGACTAGAGAAGAGAGTCCAGGGAATCCTGCAGAAAAATGGATCCTATATTCTACACCTAGCTCCTGTCTCATATCAGCTGTAGGTATACAGTTTTCCACTGAGTAAATTATGTGTGTTTGTATTTTTCAGCTCTACATTTTCTACTAAAAATTGCATCTTTAAAATGTAGTCATGGTTTTTACATGTATTTTATTTCTCCAGAATTCTCTGCCAGCCCAGCAAGTATATATATATTTACAAGATGGATTCTCTTGAAGAATTCCAGTAAATGTAAAGCAGAAACTTCAATAATATCTCTACTCCAGTGAACCTCCTTCTCATCCCTAGAATTCACCATTCTTAAACATTTCTCTGCTCTAAGGATAAACTATGGAATTTTGTAGAATCCTTATTTGTTGAATTGCTTTCAAGACAAAGTAGACCTTTCATCTGTTTACCAGAATATAACCAATTAATGTAGGAATCTGTAATTCTTCCAGAAATGCAATTCCAGTCTGGGATGAAAAATTCAAGTCAAATTTTAAGAAAAACAAAACAAAACAGTGTGTGACCATCTCTCTGTTTGATATGAAAGGAGATTGCTTCTTTATGTGTGATCTAAGTATGTACAAAACACTCAAACACATTCAAACCAAAACAATCATCCCCTTTTCTACCATACAATCCCATAAATCTCACCTAGGGACAGGAGAAGGGAGGGGTGGCAGAGGCACGCAGCTCCAATCATACAATTGCCATAGACAAAATAAAGAATTCACATGTCCAAGCATTACCTGTAGGGAATTTATTTTCAATTTTTGCTGATTGGGACAACCCTACAGCAGAAGTGAACATAGTCTTATTTTCCTACAAGGAAAGCTGGAGAGTCCCATCCCAGTCCTTTTATTCCTGGGAAATGGACACTGGGAGAAAGGATGCTGATCCTGCCACCTCCTTTTCTCCTTGGTCTGAGTTCTGGAGTGGACCGGGGGGCGGGGGGCTGTACAAATAAACATTTGAGGAATTTAAATGACGATCCATATTAAATTCTAACTCTGATAACCTGGGTGGGAATTGCAAATACATATACTACTTGATAATTATTGTTTATGGTTCTTGGTTGTTGTGCCTTCAAGTCTTTTCTGACATGGCAATCCTAAGGTGCACCTAATATGGGATTTTCTGGGGCTGAGAGTGTGTCACCCAGTGGGTCTCTATGGCCAAGGGAGCATTGAACCCAGATCTCCAGAGTTGCAATCCAACAGTCAAACCACTACACCACACTGACTCTTGTTCATAGTTCTACAAAAACACAATTGCAACAGAGGGCCAAGAAAACCAAGAAGATAGGATGGCTGAAATAATTCTAAATGCTGGAGAGAGAAGAACCAACTTCAACACAGGCTTGTGGCATATACAATGGCGGCTGATGGCTTCAAAGTTTTAACTTTGGTTTTCATGTAGACTTTAAAGGAACTATCAAAGCTTCTGAACATAATCCTCAAAATAGTTCAAGCACCGCGGATAGTTCCTTTCAAGTTTGAACTGAATGGATTTACTGCCACACTGACATGAAAGTCACAAGCTGCAACTGAACATGGAATCTTAATAGTTACAGTAGTTTAGGAAGGGGTACTTAGAATTCTCAGCCAGAGACTTCTGGTACCTCACCAAACTACAAATCACATGATTGTATAGGATACATCTATGACAGTTAAAGTGGAATCATGATACTGTAATTGTATAGCATGAAAGGGCCTATAGACCGCATTATATTTATTGTAATCAAGTTCTCTTTGCATGCTAGTTAAATATATGAAGTTAAATATATTTCCCATGATGCAGTACCGACAATTCAGAGAGCAACTATGCCAGGAGGAATACCAATGGTTGTCCCTATGGCCCTGCCTCAACCTGAAAGTGACAACAACATTTCTGGCTTAGTTCTTGGTTTATTATCAGCTGGGAGGTTATAGGTTGTGGGGGATAAGAGAAGTAAACTACTCCATTTTGGATAGTTTTGTTTATCTAGCTTTATTTAGAGGTAGAAAACTACTTTTATTTTTAAAATAAAAATGTGAGATAGGGGCTTTGGGATGTAGTAGCTCAGCAGTTAAGATGTTGACTCTAAAGTCCACAAGACTGGCAGGTTGGCAGTTCAAGATCTAAGCATTACATGATAGAGTGAGCTCTCATCACTAGTCCTGGCTTCTGCCAGCCTAGCAGTTTGAAAGCATGTAAAAGTGCAAGTGGATAAATAGGTACCACTTTGGTGGGATGGTAAAAGCATTCCATGCAGTCATCTGCAGTGTCTTTGACAACACTGGCACCCTCGGCTTAGTAACAGAGATGAACACCAGCCCCTATAGTTGGAGACAATAATCATGTCAAAAGGGAAACTTTACCGTCACCTAAGGGCTTTGGGGGTGTTCTTGAGGAATGCGGAAATGGGGTTGGACTACAAGAAACCCAGGAGCTAAACTTGTCCCATGCCACATTTGTAGCCTCTCAGGTTATCAAATGAGATTTACTTGTAAATGGAAGGTGTGAGAGATTTGAGAAGAGTAGAGAGATAAGAGGAAATACTGACGGACTGCATACATATGTAATCACAACTCAAATACAGATCTATTGAGGTTGGTTGCAAGAAGAATTTGTGAGCTAAACTACATTTTTAAATGCAACACTGCCAGCTTTATTACATTTTTATCTTCTCTGCTATTGTAATCTATTCCCCTTCTGAGTATCATCCTATTCTCAGCCAGGTTTACTGATGCATGATAAATAAAATAAGCTATTTTATGTGTTTTTACTCTTGCCTTATCCACCCACCCACACTGAAACTATCAGCTTAATTATAAATGACAGCTGCAAGTAAAGTCTACAATACTGAGAAGCAATTGCTTATAAGCTGTAAAAGCATGAATAGTTTTATACTCACATGTTTCACTTTACAAGTAACCTCATGAATGCATAAATTTAATCATTTCTACCCAATCTCTCTTTGGGTTTATGCTGCAGCCACATAGAAAAGCCACAAATATACTTGATTACAATATACATACCAAAAATGCATAACTATAGACAGTATATAGTGGAAAAATAGTAAAACAGGGGACAATGATATGGGGCCAGGTTCTGCTTCAAGCCCTTCTCCTCTGCTGACTTTATCTGGCCCATCTCCCTTCCCTGATATCCACTTGCATCTTCTCTGTGCAGAGAATGGAAAACTCACTTCCATTGGAATTCCACTGCTATCTTTTGTCACTGATCAATAGTAACAGGAGTATTCCATCCACTGCCTACCTTCCCAGTTGCTGGTACATGCACAGTGAAGTGGGAAATCCTGCCAATATTGCTGATCAGAGATTGGGTATAACACTGGGAATTCCACATTCACCATTTGTCTTCTCAAGTGGTGCCCTGAGTGTCTCTATAGCTCCATCCCATGATATGAGAAGGACACTCTTAGTCCAGATTGCTTTCATGGTTGATTTTGACAGTGGCTTCAGTGACTTTGGAGCAAGGAGGATTGGGTACTACCGCTCCCCCCTCCCCAAATAGATGTTGGCAGCATCACCTTTGGCAATACCACAGTGTTCCCCCAAACTTTTTTTGGACTACCACGCCTTTTCCTCTTGGACAAGAAACCTAGCACCCCCGCCCCTTCCACTCAGCATATATTTCTTGATATTAGGTCCACTGTTCTACTGCAAATTCAAAACAACCAGTCTTAGTCCCTGCTCCCTTTGCTCCTAGGCACCTTGGGAGCAGCAACCAGGCAGCTGACTGAGCAGTGACCAAGAAGCCTCTTGCCCATGCCAGCCTTGCAGCAAGGGCCAATGCAAGTGAGAGGCCTCTTGGTTGCTGCTCACCGGATGACTGAACAAAAAAAGAGACACTTCTCCCCAGCAAGGAAGGACTCCCAGTCCTTTGTCAGAGTGGAGAAGGGCACAGTTGGTATATGTATAGGAGGTTTACAGAAGCTACATGCTCTGGTGTGGAGACCGGTGAAGATGGGGAAAGGGAGAGATTTTAACTACAGAAGCCACTCCAAGGTTGAAGGACTCTTTCCAAGAATTAATGCTGGATACTCCTCCCTCTCCTTTCTCAGAGATACGCCTTCCCCACAAAGCTTCAGGTGCCCCCCAAACATCATTGTTTCTTCTGCTACCTCTTCTCTCATCATGCCCAATGAATGAAAACAGGAGCAGCATTGCAGCTCCAACCTGCCAGGAAAGTCCAAGCAAAGCTCACAAAGCTTGAGCAGGGTCTCAAATTTGAAATCTTTTTTTGCCACCGTTTCTCCCACATCACCATGAGCTCCTTGCTCCAGTCAGTCTGTCTGTTCCAAAATGGTGATGCTCCAATACACAGAAGTGATGCCCCACACCCAAACCTTGCAAGAGCTTCCCAAATGCCAATAGTGAAATATGTAACTGAGGGAGTGAGCTCATGAGGGGAGGCAAAAAGTGGGAGACACCACCACACAAAGCAACCAGTGATGTTGTGTAATGGTTTCAAGGGACCCTGGAAAGAAGTTTCAAGCAACCTTCATCCCCACTAAGGTCCTACAGGCCACTGGTTTCCCTTGTCTTTCTTGTGCACCAATACTTTGACTGAAACCCCCCTGCCACACGCTTTCTCCCTCACCATTCCCCTGTCACCACCTTTTCTGCTCACCACCTCTAGATCTTTCTACTGCCCCTGGTGGGACATATCACCCACTTTGGGTATCACTGGTTTAGCAATAGCAGTGAGCACTTAGCTAAGTTATATATAGATGGTCTGGATAGACATTTTTAAACATATAACAAAGAAAAAAGGTGGTAAAGAGGACAGAATGACTAACAGCCTAAATCACCAATCCACTTTCTATTCACATACTCCTTCAGAAGCCTCAAAAATGGAAGATTGTGCTTGGTTGCTTGACTCATTGGGAAGTTGACTACGGGCTTTTCCATCTCATTTTCACAAGCCACAAGTCAAACTGATTTACAGCTGCCTCCCTCTATTTTAGCAGCAAGCCTGTAAATAAACCCGTTGCACATTACCATGAACAATTGCTATTCCTCATCCATATAAAACAAATTTAGAATCATTAAGAAGCCTCCTGTTTGACTTCCAATAGAAGTTTAATTGCTTCACAGCTTGAAGCCAATAGGCCTGTAGATAGAAACAAAATAAACAGAAGAGAAGGAAGTTTGGAGCGGATGCCATTTAGAAAGACTTGGGATTCTATAAGCCTTTCTTCCAAATATTAGTTCATGGCCTTGCAGAACTACCACATTCAGCTGCTTTGCCAAAAATAATTCTTACCATATGAAAGTGTTTCATTTAAGTCCCTTCTACATCTATTAGTAAATTTTCATTTTCTTAGAGAATCTGGAAAACAAGGGTAGGCGGGAGACTAAAAGCTGATGCTGTTCAGATGCTTCACTCAGTAGACCTTATAACTTGGACATTTTGCTGCTCCTGTGTTGATGAAACTCTAAAGAATGCAAGCAATGTGATTTCATAAGGATCATACATACACTGTGAAATTTCTTTTCCTCAACAGCTGCTGTTTTGCTGGAGCCCATGAGCCCAGTGAGGACCATATCTCCCCATCCCTCAGAGTACTGGCATAGAACCAAACACATATACTACAACCCACAGGAAGGGAGTTTATTATGATGCTGAGCTAATAATTCTTAACAAATACATTATTCAGTGAATTATCTTTCCTCCCTGAAGCAGACTGCAGTTTCCAGTTGTGTGATACTTCAGCTTACTCTTGGCCTTGAAGGTCAATAATTCACACTATGTTAAGCTTAGATTGGTTGTACGCATCATTATGCCTCTTCTTTGTCTGTAAGATAGTTACAACACAAACATAGCTATCAAAAACCAACAGGAAGGAAATATAAGTTAAGGAACTATAATAGCCTACAAACCATATGCATCTGGCCCATTAAATAAATCACACCACATAGATTCAGAAGACACAGATATAATGTTCAGTTTAATAATCTAGTATCATGCCAGAATTTGATACTGACATCATGGGTTACAATGCAGATTCTGCTCCAATGCTTGCTTGAAATGCAAGGAGTACATTTTAGTTGGGCCTAATGATAGTTATTAAATTTAGTATATTATTAAAATTATATTTATAAAATAATATTTATATAAGAATGTTTTATCATCCATCGACAGAGATTCTAATGTGGCTGTAGCTTACACAGTCTTTACAAATGGAATTTATAATCATATATCCATCAACAGAACAATAAAGAAACAGTAAAAACAACATCATCACCAACAAAGTAACAACAAGAACTTAGAGGAAACATATATCTCAATAACTAAATCAGGTAGCCAGTCCTAGGGTCAACTCTTTCAATTAATCAAGTTACAATTTAACTCCAAAATATTACAGGACTTAGTACAATAACCAAGAAGATTCTCTCTAGATCTCTCCAAGTAGAAAAGGCTCCCTTGTTGACCTCTTAGACTAGGAAGGAATATGTAGGATAGGTCTTGCGGTGCATTTGGCACAATGTTTCATCTGAGGTACAAATCTATGTGCTGACACAGGAAACCTTGCCCTTTTACATTAGTGGTACAGTCGGCTCTTCACATTCATGGACATGGCATTTGCAAATTTGGTTATTTGCGATCTGCATGCAAGCCCCTCCCACCTCCTCCTCCAATGCCTGGGATACATTCATATGTGTCTAGTTTGCCCTAACTTTTCCTTTGTTTTTCAATTGCTGCAAACCAGGTTGAAAATGCAAAAGTAGTTTACACTCAATTAGTGCAGTGGCAGAGGAAGGAAAGGAGAAGTAGAATCTTGCCCTTACCAGTAAGCTCAGGCAAAGGAAAATGGGTACAGTCTCTCCTAGCCTGTCTGTTCTTCCTCATTTAATACATTTTGCTGCCTTGACCACACTCTGATGTTGCTTGTCCACATGTGTCCTGGGTTTCATCAGTGAGATATTGGAAGGTATGACACTAAGATGCAGACCCATAAACAATAAATCCAGCTGTGTCTTACAAGGGACACATTTCAGACGAGAGGGAAAGGCATACAGACTATAATTTCATGTACATATATTTAGAACATAGCCCACAGAACACCTACATCAAGACTTTTACAGCTACATTTCCTCTGGCTGTTGTGAGAATTTTGCCTACACTGCAGAGATGTTTGACAGCCCTGCACATTTATTCATGTGCATGTTACAAAGAGTCTATAAGAACCTGTAATTATTGACTAACTGCTTATTTAGATACCCTCTTCATATGTATACAATGTATACAAGAATGTATATAAGCATATGATTTAAGAAATGGTCTGAGGTCATTTCAGAAATACCAAGAGATGCACAAACTCAACACTTTCTTTAGTGAAACTGTGCAAAGGTCTGGCTGGCACTATTGCCACTTGAATGACCTCTGAAACTATCTAGACCCAAGGGCAAAACCAATGTCTCAGGCACACAGAAGAGTGTTTCAGCATTCTTTCTTTTCACTCTAAGTCACAGCCATTCATGCTTGAGAAACTGTCAGCTCAGGGCAAATACCCTTGTTCCAGTTCTACTTCATGTTGTCCATGAAAACAATTTAAAAGGTTTGCTTTTAAAAAAAAACACCAAACAGCTGGCTGTTGCGCTTTTCTAAAAAGGTAAAGCTTTGTTCTTTTTCAATTCACTATATAAGTACATTCCATAAGTATATGACAGAAGACTTTGGGATGGTTCACAGAGAACTTCATGCTCTATCCCAACATGTATATGGTACAAACTGCAGCATGTATGCTCCAGAAAAGTGGTGCCACTCTCAGGATTGTTATCCTGGATCCTGATGGCTTCCTCTTTTTCAAATAACTAACCAAAAAATAGGATAGGATGGGATGGAAGTCACCTCTTATCAGTACCAGTGATGGCGTCAGTATCAATCAGGACAGATGCTTTTCATCACAGCATCCTTTCTTACATTTTTTAAAGAAGTAATATGGGGTCAATGACTGCACATGTACAAAGTTACAAATACTCCATATAAGTATGTAATCTTTCTCTCCAACAGTGGTGGGGACCATTTTTATGCCTGCACCACCACCACCCCAGAGACCCACACACAGGACAACTGGAAATGCCATTGCATTCCTTCTGGTTTCAAATTCAGCTTTTTTCAAGGTTTGAGGGTACACTGGGTGGGGGGGGGACTGCTGCATTTTTCAGCAGTTTATTTTAAATCTTATTTTTCTTTTAAAGCTAACATAACAATGATCAGTAACAGTGTTATAACCACAGAGTATACAGGTAGATATAGCCAAACAGTGTCAATATGGTGACATTTTTGTTCCTCCATCTATGACATTTTTCTCTGAATTTTCTGCAGATAGAAAATGGGTCAATGAGCTGATTTTCCAATTTCATCTCTCTTACTTCCAAGCATTCTTTATCCAAACTTGTGGCTATCCTCATGTTCCTATCAGTCCTATAGGTCTTTTCCACACTTAAGACCAGTTACACCTCTTTTAAGTAAGTTCCCAGATAGAGCTTCAGAATGGTATCTTATATATCTGCTAGAAGATACTAAAAAAAAATAACAGAAGAGTGTTATGAAGTTCTTTTTTTCTGAAGCCAAAACCCAAAGGACCATGTCCAATAAACATTAATGATTTAAGGATGGCCTTCTGGCCCAAACTGTATGAGGTGTTAAATGGGAGTCATAGCCCCAGAAGTAAGAGGGATATCTAAAGCTTGTTTACTTTGGCTGTAAAGTTTTGATACATATTTTACACACATGCACACACACACACATATATATAATATTTTATAAGATACACACACACACACACTAAATATTTTATATATTTCAATTATATTTGTTTTGTCACAACTTTTAAACATACAGTGGGCCCTTGGCTTACGTGGGTGGGTCTGTTCTGCCCCCCCCCCCCCCCGCATAAGCCAAAATGTGCATATGCTTGAGCCCCATTCACTTGAATGGGACTCGTGCATGTGGTGGCAGCTGCGCAGTGGTGTGGTGGCACGGTCACGTGCATGCACCCCATTCATTTTTCCTCCACACTTCCCAGTTCTCCTGGCTACATCTATTTTCTTTCCTTCCTGGTTTCTCTTTTCTGTCTCTCATTCTCTTTCCCCTGATTGAAACTTCTATCTACCCTTATAGTCTTCCTCCTCCTTTCCTTCCTCTATGATTTTCCAGATCTTTCTCTTTTATACTTGTTTTGTACCCAGTGTTTTGTTTGCCAGTACCCAGAAAGAAGTACTGGCATACGTATTAGATTATCAACATTTTAACACTGTTAAGTTCCATTAAACTCACTAGGGCATGCTTCTGAAAAGATATACAAAGATAGCATTGTCCAAAGTCACATCACAGCCTCTGCCATCCATTTGCCCTGCTGTAAGTTTCTGAGGAGCCTCCTTTAGGAAGGGGGAAAAGTGCGAATAGTAGCACAGGTGCTTCTTGGCCTTCTTTGAATTTTTGCACATATGTGATCAGATTATGTGTAAGGCTCAGCCCTTACCATATACCTTGAAAAAAATAAGGTTAAACAGTCATCAGGAAAGTTTTCACTCAAACGGGTCTCAAGTGGAGTGCCTCAGGGTTATGTCCTAGGGCTACTACCCTTCAACATTTTATAAATGAGTTAGAAATGATGTGGAGGAAATCCTCACAAAATCTCAGATGACAGAAACTGGGAGGGGTGGCTAAGACGTTGAAGATAGAACAAAATTCAAAAGGCAAGATAAATACTGGGCAGAAATTAACAAAATGAAATTTAATAAAGACAGAAAAATAATAGAAATAATGAAATTCTAAATTTAGGCCACAAAAAGTAAACCCACACTCATAGGATGAGTGATACATCAGAGAGAAGATGCAGCCACAGATGCTGGCAAAAACATCAGGAATAAACTTTTCTAGAAAATGGCACATAGCCCGAACCCCCCCCCCCAAAAAAAAACTATAGTTTCAGTTGTTTGTAGAGATAAATGTGTGAGTTAACACGGCTGTGCAACGGTTAAAATAAAGTCTCTGTTTTCACACAGTGTACTGTCAGAAATCTCTATTGTACCGTTTTGTCATATTTTGTTTCTCAATTTTCTCAGCTACAAATCACTTCTCACTAGGAAATTTAGAAACTGCATATATGGTCAATAGACACCATAGCTCCCCAAACTGGAAATAACTTACATAATGACCAAACAGGTTTAAGTATTTTTTTTCTATCCTCTTCCTCTCCCAGGGATCATGCTTCTTTAAAAATGGAGGATTTCCTAATTAGTGCGGACGGCACACTGCAGTTTCATCACTTTTGTCTGGCAGCATGAAAAGAACCGGACACAGATTTAATAACACTAAGTTCCCAAATGTAAGTTCTATAATATTCATTGACCCAAGGTTTCTGAGGAAGGTTGAAACAGATGCTGTTGCTGGAGTAACATACAGTAAATCACCTTGAGAATATTAATTCTACATTAAGTCAAACTTTTGTTTCCAACGAAATTGTACCATAAAGCCCCAACAGATGGTGTGTGTCACTTTGAAAAAGCAGAGATAAGATAACAGAAACAGCCATATCCAGCCCATTCATGTTTTCTAACTAAGAAGGAACTCAGTTCTCTGATGGAAATGGTAAAATAAAATAGCATACTGAAGAAGCAAATGCACCATGCTATCTTCGTCATGCCAAAGAACGTCAAACCATTTCAAGTCCTGCGGCAGAAACCACAGAAGCTGTACTAACAAGGCACAGTTAAAAACAACATTATTGCATTTTCATAAACAGGAAAACAACAGTCCTAAAGTCACTACTAGTATCCTAAAGTCCACTCCACTCCAAGCCTACAAAAATACAACCACGGTTGTTGTTTTTTAAAACAACAACAACAACAACAATGCACTGCTTATTTTGTACTTAGCTTAGATAGCAGTGAGACGCTAGGGAAGGGAATTCAGTTGTCATACAGCATACTTAATATAACCATGAGAAGGGTTATGGTACTTGTTTTCTAACTAGAACTTGTTTTCTTTGCTGATGTCCCCCCTAGGATTGAATAGATTTAATGTTGGGAATTAACCTTCATGAATCTTAAAATTCTTCATCAGCTCAGATCAGAATCTGAGCCAGAAAAGAATTCTTTCTCCCCTGTCAGTTACCTAGTCCTCAAAATGCACCTCTTCCCTTTCGAGACCTTTTGAGCAGATGATCAAGGGTAATGCTGAGATATCTGCCAAAAAGGAAATCTGTGTCTTCCTTCCTCTGGATTGCCCCATTACAAGGGTCCAGTGGCCTATTGGAAAAGTTGCAAAGGGTGTTTAGCAGATTGGGAAGAAATGACCTAGAGTGATAGAGATTAGTTTATTTTGTGATTCTCAGATTGGCTTGAAAAATTAAGCTCTTTGCTTTTAAAAATATGATTCCACCAGTGAGTGGGCTTGAGTCAGCTCATCAAATCTAGTTGCATGTTGGTAGGTTTGAAAACTTTAGGTTAGTACAGGTATTCTGAGTTAACAAAGTAGACATGTTCCTGGTCATCATTTCTTTAACAGCAAACTTGGTACCAGAGACAGAAATAACATGGAAAGATTATGGAAAAGTTCATCGCTTCAAAAAAGGAGTTCAACATGATTCAGCAAACATTTTCTTCAAAATTAACAATATGCACACGAGAAATTAAACAACAAGATCAGCCTTGCATAAGTATGCAAAAATATTTTGAACCTTCTAGAGATTGGTTCAAGTCTTCCTCCAAAATATATCCAAGAATGGCTTTTTCTTTCACCAGCTTTCACATTCCTTGCAGTTTGTATTTTGATGGCCAGACTTACAGATCTATGTTTTGTATCATGCAAAGTGGGTATAGGTGGCGAGGCAGACTTATCTCTTCTCCTCTTTTCTCTGTGTTTTACTGTTCACACATGTTAATTTGAGAATTCTGGATGCAGCTTTAGTTTACCTTGTCTGTTGTAAGTAGAAACACACATTTTCACTAGGATCAACTAGAGCAGAATCGCAGTCTTTCCCAAGTCAAGCTTTCACGCATTATTTACCACAGATCAACTGCTGCAACTCAGCACTTAAATCTGTTGCTCTTCAGTCTTATTTCACTATCCTCTCTAAGCCAATGTTTCTAAAACAAACCTTCCAGCTAGAAAAGGATAATGAGGATATGTAGAGGGGTGGGGTGGGGGTGGGGGGTGGGCAGGCTTTAAAACACTTTTTGAAAGGAGCTTCACTCTCAGAGGTTTTGTTAAGGCGGACAGTGTTTTTCTGTTGATGGCTGAGGGGATCGGAGGGGCATATGTGTCTATTTCTTAGTGGCTAAACAGACCATCCCTTTCAGTGCTGGATGGGCCATAGCAACTACATGCCTTGGCCCCAATCTGGCATTTCCACAGTGCAAAAAAGAGCCACAAAAATTGCTCCTTTTTGTGCCACGGAAAGGGTGCCTTTGCTGCAGCTGCAGCACCTTCTTGTGCTCCTTTTGGTGCTGCATCATCTGGACACAGCACCAAAGGACCATCATAATGCTGCCCACTGTGCAGTCAGGTGCACGGCATGATGGCAGTGTTAGGCAGCATTGGGGCATGCGTCATGTGGATGCCATGCCACCACTCTGCCCTGTGGCCGGCATATAACACTGGTCTGTACAGCCTGTTAGTTTCCAAAGCACTTAGCTTAGCTTAACACAGTAACATACTATAAATAAAACAAGATGAATATACTGTATAGAGCAGGGATATAAAGAATATTCTCAAATTTTCTTGCTCTTGAGAAGATCTTCACAAAATTTTCACAAAAATTGTGGAAAGATGAGTGTGTTGTGCAAAAAAAAAATTTTTTTTTTTACAAAGAATTGTTTTGGACAAAACATTGGCAGTCTCCCATACAATTACTAACTAGACCTGATCCTGCTTAGCTTCCAAGATTAAATGGGATCTGGTGCTTTTCATGAATTTATGCCAACAAACATTTAAAAAAACACACACACACACACCTCTTGCACACTGCTATCATAAATAGTTAAAAGCTGAAGACCTACTGAAATAGGAGGGCATTTGCCTGCAAAAATGGGAGCAGAAAAGGGACCCACCCATCTTACCTGTGGCAGATGTTTCATAATCTGAGAAGCCTTTCTCCAGTGTCTTCCCCAGATAGTGGGGAGGATGGTTGTATGAAACAGGCTTATATGGAGAGATACATGCTTTGAGATAGGCTAGGCCTAACTTTGATATTTCTTAAATGCAAAAATAAAATAAGTAAAGATTTACATCTCTAATATACAGCATATCTTGAATTTCCAGAATGCACATGAATATACTTTCTCATGGATATAAAGGAACAGATTACAATAAATATAAATGCAATCGTATGGTCCCAAAGGCGCACCCAGAAATCATAAGATGTTCTGGACTTTCCACTTTGAGTGGGAGGACTCCTCTCTTTCAAGTTCTGTGCTTAGGAGGGAAGTTCCAATCACATAACCCAATGTCCAGCTACCATAGGAATCACATATTATTCATCAACACTGGCAGACCTAATGTTGGAAAAGGAGAGATTTGGAGTAGGGGTTGGGAGAAGTTGTGGATATGCAGTATTCACAGCCTTCCCAAGTTTCTGGTACCTATCCTTTAAACCAGTTGAGGTCTGGACACAGTAGCAGTAGCAATAGCAGCTTCATTTACTGTATATACCACTTCATACTGTGTAAGCAGTCTCTAAGCAGTTTACAACTGTACACTAATTTCCCCGAACAAGCTGGGTACTTATTTTAGCAATCTCGGAATGATGCAAGCCTGAGTCAAGCCTGAGCCCCTGGCTGGTCTTGAACTCCCAACCTTATAGTTTCTGAGTGAGTGGCTGCAGTAGAGGCATTTAATCCCTGTACCTTGGTACCCCTTATACCAAGAATATCTTCTTCCAAATTTTGCAATTCTGCTTAATTTGAAAAAGTGTCTGAAGTATTAAATAGGAATGTAATTTTGTTTTCATCAGTGGCATTAAGTTTGTCTCTGCCTGTCTGTGTATCTGGGTTACGCTGCCAATATAGGAAAAAAGACAACCTTCAAAGCACATTCTTAGAGGATCCTACAATTCAGTGAGCAAGAGAAAGATAGAAAATGCCACAGACTGCTTGCTATGTGGTCTCCTTGAAACACTCAAGAGTTTTGGTTATCATTCATGTTTGCTCTCACATTCCACACAATCTCTAGCTGTGATACAGTAAACACCTCTCCAAACTCTCAAATATGCAGCCTAAAGAGTATGCACACTTAGCTCAAAGTTCTCCAAATTTGTTTACTGGTTCTACATCTTCAGGTACAGTTTTTTTTTTAAGTGAACTGTCACTGTTACAGCTTAATATAAATGTACAATTGTCTCCCTGGGTGAATAATTAAGCTGCATAAAAATTATCACTAGCAATCAGATTGCCAGAGCAGAGCAAGATCCACAACACCAGCCTAACAAGGAATAAGAGGGATGCTGAGGGCATTCTGGGTGGTTTTCAGGCCCTAGTGAAAAATTTAAAGATTCTAACATTTAACTTTCTCAGGAAGTCAAAAGGAAATGATCACATTTCTTTCATTTTAACTGTAATTAGCTAGAAAGTACAAAGTGGTTGCAATGGATTTTCCCTGAGAGATATGGAAGATACTTCCTTCAGAGCTACTGCATTTGGTTTCTTTGCCACCTTATTGGATGGATGTCAATGGCCTCACTCAAGTATTCACAGCCCCCTAGGCAAGCTTCCTTTCTCCCCTTTCTAATGTAGGAATTTTCAGTCTGCAGGATCTACATGCCAGTAATGAAGGTGTTAGCTCCCTTCACCCCTAGTCATTCCTGTCACCTTCAAAGGGTAGAGAGAAATGGTCTGCAATGGGGAATCTGTTCTGCTCACAGAAGCTCCCCCAGAGAGCTTGAACTCTGATTTTCTGCAGTTCTAACTCACATGACAAGCCACCATGGGTATAAGAGGCTTCTTACTACAGAAGGATGTCCTCTACATGTGGCGGCAAGGGCATGAAGGCCAATGAGCATGATGACAGGGGAGATGTAAACAAAGGAAATTACTGTGCTTGACCCTACTTCTCCACCTTGTACATAGCTTACACACTATACTAGTACCAAATGAGGGCAAATCTAAGCCCCATGAAGGGATATGAATTGTCCATGTGAATTGATCCTAAGATTTCAGAATACATTGTTGAAAAAGAACAGACAGAAATGGTAGAACCTCAGCATGGCTCAGAGTCCACTTTACAAAATTATTTTCCCCCAAGCAAAGGTTGCTGTTTGCCCCCAAAATTTCATGTAAATGAAGCTGAGATCAGTATATTTCATTTTCATGTTAGCCTTACTAGAACATTTCACCCACCAAGGGAGGAGGGATCCATGCAGGTCCATGTGGAAAGAATATTAAATTCTTCATTTCCTAAATGAAAGATGGTTGTCCAAATAGTTATGGAAACCAGTTGGAAAAAATAACAAAATGATGAGAATTTTATGCCATTTTCACCAAGTATTCACACATCCTAGAGTGACTACCTGGAAAAAGTGACTACCTACCAAAAAACAAAAAAACAAACAAAAACAAAACCCAAAACAAAGCAAAGCTGTGATGCTCACAGAAATAACCCCATGCATATTTTTGTGCAGAAGAATTTCTTGAGACACTTTGGGGTATGTTAATACCAGGCAAGAACTGCACAGAAATATTGGGAGAGGAGGGTCTGTAGCAGGGAGATAACAGGAAATTATTCATCTTCATTTGTGATGATGAAAGTCAAATATTTACATCCCTAGTCCAGATACTCAGTAAAAGTGATGAACTTTCACATATATAGTGGGTCCTTGGTATCCACTGGGCTTTAGTTCCAGGACACCCCCCCCCAGCCCACCCCCTCGGGATACCAAAATCCATGGAAGCTCAAGTCCCATTAAATATATTGACATAGTAAAATGGTGTTCCTTATACAGAATGCAAAATCAAGATTTGATTTTCAGAATTTATATATAAATTGTTGGTATCTTATGGATACTTAAAATCTTGTTCACAAAGAAACTGAAGTATATCATGGAGTAGAATCAGGGGAGGGAAATAGGATGATACAACATAGGATAACCTGACGAATCCAAGGAAGGTTGGATGGTTTTGTGTGCATGCTCTGACCTCCTACACTGTTTAATCCTTATATGTGCAGAATAATAATAATAATAATAATAATAATAATAATAATAACAACAACAATAATAATAATAATATGACTTATTTATAGCCCACCTTTTCATGGGGAATCAAGGCGGGTTACAACATGTAAAAACAATGTGTTACATATCAAATCCAATTAAAATTTATCCCCCTCCCAACCTCCTAACCCAAATTATAAAACAAAATTAAATAAATTACAATATAAAAAGTTATAATGATCAAATCAACAGAACTGGGGAGAAGAGGAAAGGACTCTATAGTAGGAGGGAGAAGATGCTATTGTGCTCAGGGAGGGGAGGCTAATTTGGAAGGGCCTGCTGGAAGAGATCCTTCTTGATGGCCTTTTTGAAGGCCACTAAGGTGGTAATGTGGCAGATCATCTCCAGCAGGTCATTCCATAGCCTAGGACCAGCAATAGAGAAGGCCCTCTGGTTGACAGTGGACAGTCTTACTCTGTCTCCATAATTTAGAAACAAAGGTACGCCAAGGTATCTGAGAGTGGCAGCATAGTGGTAAGTCAGACTGGTGGTAGTCAGACCTAAGTTTGTGAGGTGCTACTAGCAGGGCTAGTAGGAAGCACTGAGTGAGGGGAGGAGCACTCATCGGGAATTGTCATACTTCTCGTGGCCTCTTAAAGAACATTCCACTGCACCAAATGAGCCTTGAAGTTATTGCCATTCATATGATATTTTTGTATCTCGAAAGTCTGCATTTGTTGGTATCCTGTTTGACTGGAAATAGGCAGTAGGTGCCAGTTGTACTGTTCCTAACAAGTTTGTGCTTGTCCATTCAGTATTGTCAATTTATCTTTGATATCACCTACAGCAACTACCAGGGAAGCAGTCATGGAGAAATGCAACTTACCACTGTGTGCAAAAATGCTAATATTTACAAATACATTCTGAAGGACTGGGCAGGTAACTAACAAGAAATGGAAATGACCTCTTTTCTTACTTCACTAACTGTATGCCACTCATTTTATGTGAGAAGCAAGATGAAACCGTGCTTTTGCCAAGTTACATGTTACAACTGTAGTTTAGTGAGAAGTAATACTTCAAAGTCCATTATCAACTAAACTAGTCCTTGGAACAAATTATAAGACATTAGCAAGGCAAATCTTTTGAAAGAAAAAGTTGTTACAACAGTGTGGAAGAAATTATTTTAAGCCTGTTTTGTATAAACTCTCCCTTCATTACTGTATCTTATACAGCTGAGTCTCCCTTCTCAGGAATTCTGAAATCCGAAAGAGTCTGAATTTCAAAATGGTCCATATGGATACCTGAGATAGTGACAACTGTGCTTTCTGATGGTTTAGTGTGCAAAAGCTTTGTTTTTTTAAAACCTTATTAAAATATCATGTATAAAATTACTTTCAAATTTCAATGTTGGAGATGGGGCAAGGATCCCATTTCCAAGATTTCTCATTATGTATAAGCAAATGATCAAAAAATTCAAAAAACAAAAACAAAACCCCAAACCCAAAGCATTTTTAGTCCCAAGCATTTCAGATAAGGCAGATTCAGCCTGTACAGATTAAAACCTATTCATTCTAAACCAGGGGTAGGCAACCTTTCTGAGCCGGGGGCCGGGTTGCTGTCCCTCAGACAACTGGGGGGGCCGAAGCCAAAAAATAAATAATTAAATACTTTTTTAAAAAATTAAATATATAAATAAACCAGGACAAATGTAGGACAAACTTTTCAAATGGATGACACTTTTTTTAAAAAAAATGGAGGACACGCAAAAAAATTTGCTGATTTTTTAAAAAAATGTTAATATAAATGCATGTTTCTGAGGCTTCTATAGACAATTGCCCCCCAAAGGCCCCGGTGGCAATCGGCGGCAGGACCAGGCTGGGGCCGGTCCCAAGGCCTTGCCGGGCCGCATCCGGCCCGCGGGCCGCAGGTTGCCTACCCCTGTTCTAAACAGTTACATATTCATTTTCAGGAGCAATGTGGATTGATAGGGCCATTAAATACATGGATGGGTGAAACATCCTAAAGGAAGCATTTGAATATTACAAAATATAACCAAGGAAGCATCTGAGGAAGTAGACTGAAGTCTACGAAAGCTCATGCTGGCAATTTCTTTCTTTCATTTAGTCTCAAAGGTGCCACAAGATCTCTCTATAAAATCTAAGTTAAGTAACCTGGATCCCAACTATCCACATTTCACAGAAAAAAGATATACAATTTACTGTTCCAGTAAGCCAAGCTGCCACTAAAAGCAAATGCTTGTCCCTGAGGCCCGTTGTAGATGCTGGACATTAAACATTGTCCTGATAGTGCACTGCAAATAGGGTTGGGTAGATATGAACAGTATTTGGTTTAAGGCAAAAATCATCATAACTGTTCTTCCATGAATTTTGTGTAAAGTGCCACAATACAAAAGTTAACATCTACACACATGAATATCCATCTAAATATTCATTCAGGCAATTTCACATAGAGTTTAAGGTTGGGGTCATGCCAATTCTAGACCACACCACAGTAGTTGGAACTGAGGGTGCAACCACACTGCAGAATTATAGAAGTTTGATACTATTTTAGCTGCCATTGCTGCATCCTACAGAATCCTGGAATTTGTAGGTTGATAAGACACCAGTGCTCTCTGACAAAGAATTATAAATACATGAAACTACAGGTCACAGGATTCCATAAGACAGAACAATGCCAGTTAAAATGCTAGCAAAATGGCACATGCTGAGGCCCAGTCTATAGTAGCATTATCAAGCAGGAGCCCATTCAAATGTGTTTTCTGCAACACAGATCAGAGGTGTGACATGGCTCAACACTATGGCTGACTGCAGAGAATGAGCCACTCGTATCTCAGTTCTGGGCTCCTCTAGTAGGAGGAGGGTATGCCAGGGAGAATCTGACAACTAGAATATCTTCTCTTTAAGCATCCCTTGCACTTAGCATCCTTGGTACAGTGCACCCGCGTTATACACGGGCGCACTTTATGTGGTCTTGAACGTACACACTCAAGCCGTGGGGCATGCGGGGCTCAAGGAGCGGTGCGTCCCATTCAAATGAATGGGCGTGCATGCCCATGGCGCCCCGCACATGAGCCCCATTGTTTCTAATGGGGCTTGAGCATAGGCGGAATGCACCTTACACGGGGGGGGGGGTGTCTGGAACGGATCCCCCGTGAAAGGCAAGGGCCAACTGTATATGCCTTCTGCATATTTGGAAAGACACTACTGTGACCCTTAATGGAGTTTTTTTGTTTTGTTTTGCATGGGGCTCACAAAACTAGATATTAGCCTAGACTAGCACACAGAACAGAGGTGAACAACCTCAAACAGGAGATCCAAACTGGACTTTCTGGGGTTCCCAGATGACCACATTTCTTCCCTATGGCACCACTGTTTTGACGTTTCCCTGTTTTTTGGTACAGGTACCCCCTCCCCTTATAAACAGCTGAAATGCCTGTCCTAGTACTTAGTTCTTAACAATAAAAAAGTGCTTTAAGCTAAAATATACTGGTATTTTTTATGCCAAAGTTCTGCCCTTGGTCGTAAATGGAATGTGGTCCCTGAGAAATACTCTGAAACTGAATTTGACCCTCAAGAAGAAAGAGGTTCCTCTTTGATGAATAACATTGCCATATCAATTCAACACAGAACATCTGATGCAGAAATTGCTCATTGAGAACAACCATCCTGTGATGTGACAGAGAGTGGTAGGTCATGCTTAGAGAAACTGCCTTCCATGGCTGCTCACTGCATAAAAAGAACTCTCAAAGCTTTCATATTTGTTAAATATTAAGTACCAATATTAATACTGCACTCAGTTATGTTAGTATAGTGTTGCCAGGGAGTAGCTGACAGGGGAGGTAAAATGAGGAGGGTATTACCTCCCCAAATAAAATGTCTGCACTTCCAACTGATATTTTCCTTCAGTCCCAAAATTTCTAGCACTGTAGTAATGGAAAATGTCAATTGGGCATTTGGAAATTCAGGTTAGGCATCCAAAGAAAAGGGACAGGCACATTTACCAAGTGAGTAAAAAATAAATAGACATATGAATTCTAAGTTTGAATGATTTTCAATGTTTCTTTCTTTCTTTGCAATGCGAAAAGTATGGGGACAGAAGGAAAATTTTACTTGCAAAAGCAGATTCTTAGTTCCCTCTTTTATCTGTCCTGATCCCCCACATAGCTACACCCTGAATGTTACTAACTGCAACAAAAGGGCTATATGATGCAGAGTCTCTGTCTTTGCTGAAAGGGGTATGCTGCCCTTTCCATGTTATTTTGCAGTTACATCACAGTCACTTTTCCTAATCTGCGCAACTGAGATGAGGCTGATCCGGCTATATATGTTTGAATAGCACAGAGAGCATGTGTCTATTGTTCTTGTGGCTGAATGCTACATTTTTTTGGACTGGGGAATGTCAAACAGTGTTCCAAGGGTAGAGACAGGTATGCTCCATCTAATTGCTTGGGGCATCCATATAAATTGCTCTAAGCTCTCGCCCCCCCCCCCCCAAACAATACTAAATCACAAGTTATTCTGCTAAATCCTAAAGCTAAACACTAAAAACATATAGGAAAGTAGGACTTTGCCCTTGTGGATAATTTTTCAAGGCTGGGGAAAAAACTGGGAAAATGCCAATTGGCTTGTATTGTTGTTCTAGAAGAGAATTATTTTGGATGTTAAAAATACTGCCAGAATTGTGATGTGTTGTGGCTTCCCTGGAACTTTTTGAAGTAAAACACTGTGAAATTTTTAACCAGTGGAAAACCATATATGCCAGCGAGTCAGTACAGAAGCCAGCAACATTCTGATGGGAAGCCAGCCAAAACTGTCAACTAATACAGTGCTGTGGAGAAATACAAAAGGTTGGACCAGCCCACCCTTCTCCCCCCATCCTGCTTTCATCACCATCAAAAAAAGGGTCAGTATTGCGTTAGGATATCTATATTATGGGAAATGACTGCAGCATGTTAGGATTTCTGCAGTACTGTATGCATACTGTATGCAGTACTGTATGTATAGATTATGTATACAGATAAAGGACTGCAAATGTACTTGAGATCAATAGGATTTTTATGTGTGTGTCTGATTGCAGCAATTATTCCCAGCAAGCACAATTGCTTGTTAATAGTTGCTAGGGTAATTTAAAATCCCTGTAACCACAGAGATACCAAGTGTGTGTGTGTGTGTTTGTAGCATGAGGTAGGGGGAATGTCAACCAAGCCATTTCCTTTCAGGAAGGCCAATCAATGACTTAATACCCTTAATGCAATACCTGCTTGTTTGCATTGCCTTCACTTATGGGCCAGAATGAAATTTCAAGACATCTGAAGTGGGCACTTCTGGAATGTTCCACCAGCATTGCTGCAGGCACATTTATTGGCCCTGATGTTTAGAACCCAAATGCCAAGGACATAATGCACACGTAAGAGAAAGCTTTAACACACGTTCATGGCCAATAAAATCAAGCCTGACCAAAATTATTGTTTTAGCAGAAACCCTCAGACAAAGCAGACTGGACCAGCTTCTTTTTCTTTCCATCTTTCCCCTTCCACACCCCTTTATAACCAGCAGTTCTCCCTATTCTTAAAAAGTAATCTCTAGGGGAATATTTCCACATGCCTCTGGCTGTTACAATACTCTTATATTTGAATACAGTACTGAGGTTTCCTTGCAAAAATGCCAGTCCAGCTCTCTGACATGAGGGAGGGATATTTTTTACCCACTGTGCCAGGTTGTGCTTGTTGGCTACAATTGTTTCTTTTTGCTCCCCTAGAAACTCTCCAGGGACCAGCAATTGATGGTTTGTGGATTGGTCCAAGTCCAGGGACTACCACCGACTTGCAGGGCATTATTTGGCATGTTTATTCCAAAGGAAGTCCCATTCAGTTCCCAGGTAAGTAGCATCACAGCTTTATCCGGCATCAATTCCTTCTTAGCACTTTAAACAACTTGTCTGTGTAATTATGACCAAGTTAGTTGATGGAGCTGATCCTTCACCCCCAACCCATCCCATCTTTTACCTGCATGCCTGTTCTTGAAGTGGGAATTCCACATCACGACGAAAGTATGCTATTCAGCTTCAGGACTGCCAATAATAGTCTCCACTTACAAGATACCCCACTGAGCAAACTGAAGGAAGAATCGTATGAAACAGCTGTAGAGTAATGCAGCAATCTTCACCAAGGCTGCCCTTGCCTCACTACAGTCCAGCTACCAACTCTAGAGTAAATGGCTTGCAAAAGCTACGGCAATCTTTTCCTTAGAAATACAACCCACTTAATCCTGTGAGATTTACTCCCAGCCAAATTTATATAGTATTGAAGCCCAAACAATCTAATTTTATACATAATTGCAAGTTCCATGGAGTCACATTGAGCTTACGCTGAGCCCCAAGTAATGCTTATGATTGTAACCTCTCTATGCGGAGTTTAATATCAGCCCCACTGAACTCAGCTGCACTCGGTCTTAAGCATCTACACACAAGACTGGGCTGCAGCCACATATACACAACACTTCCAATTGTACATAGTGGCCCTTACTTCCAGGTAAGCATACAAAGGACAGGCATGTGTGTTTGTGTGTTATTTTGTCATTTATGCACCTTCTGTTGTCTCTGTGTATACCATAAGTCAGGATGGACCTCACTGTATATGTGTTTACTCAGAAGTTAAGTCCCACAGAGTTCAGTGGTGCCAGTGTATATCATTTCAACGTAAGGCTCATGCTGCAGTTACAAACCATTAAATGAACTTATTTATGGTATTTATATCCCGCTCTTCAGCCCTAAAGGCTCTCAGAGCAGCTTACAATTACGATTTTTAATTCTTGCTGACTAAAAGACACAGTCAGTAACAAAACTGCAAGACTTATGTACAGGAAGCTTTTCTGGCATTAACCGAATATATACGAACAGACACAATTTTAAAACTTTGAGTGAGGCAAAGATGAGGGGGTTCCTTTCCATCCTTAAAAAAGAAAAGTGGCAAAAACAGCTCCACGGAGAACGAGAAATGTTTCCTATCCAGGCAACATTTTACTTTAGGCGATAGAGTTGGAAGCAGAGGGCTTATTGGCAGCTTGTCGGTTTAATTACAGTGTGATGACACTTGTTCCTTTGGGGAAATGATTCATTTGGCTGCTTAGGGATGCACACACCACTCCATCCCTCCATTAGAGAAGTACACAGGGAAAATGGGATTCCTCATGAATCTTCCACAGGCTAACCTTCCAGTACAGTTTGTACACCAATGCAGGGTGCTTGTTTTGGAGAGATGCACAGTTCAGTTCGATATTCAGGCTGAGTCTGCACTTTACCAGGCGGAAAGCTTAACCCACACAAATGACATGCATTGGTGCATTCAACTCTGATGGCTGCCCCAAGCTGCATCCCTCTCAACATAGTGGACAAGGAGGATGAGAGAGATGCAGCCAAAACACACATCTGGAGGGCACCAGTTGTTGCTGGGTACCTACGGCTTTTAGGGATCAGATTTTAGGGCATCTGATGCAAACGGGCATCTCGAAACAGGTATCAGTTCTGCCTGTTAAAGATCCTCTTTAATTGTACTTTGTCAATCTCTTTGCATATTAAGTTGTCCCTTGAAGACATGCCTGGCCAGGGAGAAAGAAGGAGGGATTGTTTTGTTTCCGAAGTTCCCAGCTGGCAGGGCTCAAACACATGTGGGACCCAACTCTTCCCGAAGAAGAAGGAGAAGGAAGGCACCATAAAAGCTTTCCAGAGAAGTGGCATTTAGGGTGAGGTGCAGGGAGAGCATCTTTAAAGGGACACCTCAAGAGATAGATGGATGGATGCATAGATAGATAGATAGATAGATAGATGAATGGAGAGAGGGATGGATGGACAGATGTATAGATAGATAGATCAAGGAGCAGGCTTACCTTTATGTGAGAGGCCCCCAAATGGGACCCTAAATTGTTTACTGAAGCCAACTCTTGTCAAAGAAGAAAGAGAAGGAAGGCACCATAACAGCTTTCCAGGGAAGTGGCATTTAGGATTAGGTGAAAGATACATGGATAGATAGATAGATAGATAGATGATTGTTAGATGATAGATAGATAGATAACAGATAGATGACAGAGAGATGATGAATGGATGGATGGATGGATGGATGGATGGGTGGGTGGATGGATGGATGGGTGGGTGGAGGAGCAGGCTTACCTTTATGTGAGAGGCGTAACCTGGGCTGGCTGGTGTCGCTGGCATGCCCTCCAGTCCACAAGTGTAGGAAAACCCCGGACAAGGCCAGGAAGAAGCGGTCCTGGGCTGCCATGGCCATCTCCCAGCCCCTGGGACGATGTCCTTCCTTGTCTGGTGGGAAGGGCGCCTCTCCAGCTGAGAGAGCCAAAGCCTGCCAAGTTCCACTTTCCACTCTTTGGGACTCTGGGCGCCTGCCTCCCTCCTTCCTTAGCGAGGGCAGGGAAGGAGCCCTGCCACGTTCCGCGGGGAAGCACTCCCTGCCAGGGGAAGAGGAGAGGAGGCAGCGCTGCCTTCAGGGAGGGAGGCAGGCAGGGAAGGAGGGCTGCTGTCTTCCTGCAGCAAAGCCGGCGAGGGAGAGGAGGAGGAGGCGGCCAACCCCCCCCCCCAGCAATTCAATTCCGAAGCAAGTCAGTCAGAGAGGAGGGAAGAGGAGGGAAGGGAGGAGGAGGAGGAGGTCCTCCCCAGAAGGCAGCCCTTGCCTGGCTGGGACTTGCCAAAGAGCCCCCCCCCCCCAGTTCCCTCCAATTCCCCTTCTGCCTCCCCTCTGAGGAGGATATGGGGGGGAGAGCCCAGCAACCTTGAGGCGTCCGAGGTCCGGCTTCCTTGAAGCCTCCTCCTCCTCCCCCTTTCCAATTTATATTGTGGTTGCTGTGCGTGCCATTGCCTTCCTCTGAGGCTGAGAGAGTGTGACTCAGCCAAGGTCACCCAGTCAGCGGGCTTCATCGCCCAGCTGGGCATCGAACCCTGGCCTCCAGGGCCATAGTCCAACACTCAAACCACTACAACTCTCTCTCTCTCTCCTAGACTAGCACACAGAACAGAGGTGAACAACCTCAAACAGGGGACCCAAACTGGACTTTCTGGGATCCCAGATGACCACATTTCTTCCCTATGGCACCACTGTTTTGACGTTTCCCTGTTTTTGGTACAGGTTACCCCCTCCCCTTATAAACAGCTGAAATGCCTGTCCTAGTACTTAGTTCTAACATAAAAAAGTGCTTTAAGCTAAAATGTACTGGTTTTTGATGCCAAAGTTCTGCCTTGGTCGTAAATGAATGTGGTCCCTGAGAAATACTCTGAAACTGAATTTGATCCTCAAGAAGAAAGAGGTTCCTCTTTGATGAAAACATTCCTATCAATTCAACACAGAACATCTGATGCAGAAATTGCTCATTGAGAAACAACCATCCTGTGATGTGTGACAGGAGTGGTAGTCATGCTTAGAGAAACTGCCTTCCATGGCTGCTCACTGCATAAAAGAAACTCTCAAAGCTTCATATTTGTTTAATATTAAGTACAAATATTATACTGCACTCAGTTATGTAGTTATGTGTTGCCAGGGAGTAGCTGACAGGGGAGGTAAAATGAGGAGGGTATTACCTACCCAAATAAAATGTCTGCACTTCCAACTGATATTTCCCTCAGTCCCAAAATTTCTAGCACTGTAGTAATGGAAAATGTCACATTGGGCATTTGGAAATTCAGGTAGGCATCCAAAGAAAGGGACAGGCATTTACCAAGTGAGTAAAAAATAAATAGACTATGATTCTAAGTTTGAATGATTTTCAATGTTTCTTTCTTTCTTTGCTGCGAAAAGTATGGGACAGAAGGAAAATTTCACTTGCAAAGCAGATTCTTGTTCCCTCTTTTATCTATGTCCTGATTCCCCACCTAGCTTACACCCTGAATGTTACTAATGCAACAAAAGGGCTATATGATGCAGAGTCTCTGTCTTTGCTGAAAGGGGTATGCTGCCTTTCCATGTTATTTTGCAGTTACATCACATCACTTTCCTAATCTGCGCAACTGGATGAAGTGATCCGGCTATATATGTTTGAATAGCACAGAGAGCATGTGGTCTATTGTTCTTGTGGCTGAATGCTACATTTTTTGGACTGGGGAGATGTCAAACAGTGTTCCACGGGTAGAGCAGGTATGCTCCATTAATGCTTGGGGCATCCATATAAATTGCTCTAAGCTCTCCCCCCCCCCCCCAAACAATTACTAAATCACAAGTTATTCTGCTAAATCCTAAGCTAACACCTAAAAACATATAGGAAAGCAGGACTTTGCCCTTGTGGATAATTTTTCAAGGCTGGGGAAAAAACTGGGAAAATGCCAATTGGCTTGTATTGTTGTTCTAGAGAGAATTATTTTGGATGTTAAAAATACTGCCAGAATTGTGATGTGTTGTGGTTCCCTGGAACTTTTTGAAGTAAAACACTGTGAAATTTTTAACCAGTGGAAAACCATATATGCCAGCGAGTCAGTTAAGAAGCCAGCAACATCTGATGGGAAGCCAGCCAAACTGTCAACTAATACAGTGCTGTGGAGAAATACAAAAGGTTTGGACCAGCCCACCCTTCTCCCCCCTCCTGCTTTCATCACCATCAAAAAAAGGGTCCAGTATTGGTTAGGATATCTATATTATGGGAATGACTGCAGCATGTTAGGATTTCTGCAGTACTGTTGCATACTGTATGCGTACTGTAGTTGATTATGTATACAGATAAAGGACTGCAAATGTACTGTGATCAATAGTTTTATGTGTGTGTTCTGATTGCAGCAATTATTCCCAGCAAGCACAATTGCTTGTTAATAGTTGCTAGGGTAATTAAAATCCCTGTAACCACAGAGATACCAAGTGTGTGTGTTGTGTGTGTTTGTAGCATGAGGTAGGGGGAATGTCAACCAAGCCATTTCCTTTCAGGAAGGCCAATCAATGACTTAATACCCTTATAGTAATACCTGCTGTTTGCATTGCCTTCACTTATGGGCCAGAATGAAATTTCAAGACATCTGAAGTGGGCACTTCTGGAATGTCCACCAGCATTGCTGCAGGCACATTTTTGGCCTGATGTTAGAACCAAAGCCAAGGACATAATGCCACGTAAGAGAAAGCTTTACAACACACGTTATGGTCCATAAAATCAAGCCTGACCAAAAATATTGTTTTAGCAGAAACCCTCAGACAAAGCAGACTGGACCAGATTCTTTTTCTTCCATCTTTCCCCTCCACACCCCTTTATAACCAGAAGTTCTCCCTATGTCTTAAAAAGTATCTCTAGGGGAATATTCCACTGCCTCTGGCTGTTACAATACTCTTTATTTGAATTACAGTACTGAGGTTTCCTTGCAAAAATGCCAGTCCGGCTCTCTGACATGAGGGAGTGATATTTTTACCCACTGTGCCAGGTTGTGCTTGTTGGCTACAATGTTCTTTTTGCTCCCCTGGAAACTCTCCAGGGACCCGCAATTGATGGTTTGTGGATTGGTCCACGTCCAGGGACTACCCACCGACTTGCAGGGCATTATTGGCATGTTTTCACAAGGAAGTGCCATTCAGTTCCCAGGTAAGTGCATCACAGCTTTATCCGGCATCAATTCCTTCTTAGCACTTTAAAACAACTTGTCTGTGTAATTATGCCAAGTTAGTTGATGGAGCTGATCCTTCACCCCAACCCATCCCATCTTTTACCTGCATGCCTTTTCTTGAGTGGGAATTCCACATCACGACGAAAGTATGCTATTCGCTTCAGGACTGCCAATAATAGTCTCCATTACAAGATACCCCACTGAGCAAACTGAAGGAAGAATCGTATGAAACAGCTGTAGAGTATGCAGCAATCTTCACCAAGACAGCCCTTGCCTCCACTACAGTCCAGCTACCAACTCTGAGTAAATGGCTTGCAAAAACTACGGCAATCTTTTCCTTAGAAATAACAACCCACTTAATCCTGTGAGATTTACTCCCAGCCAATGTATATAGTATTGAAGCCCAACAATCTAATTTTATACATAATTGCAAGTTCCATGGAGTCCATTGAGCGTACGCTGAGCCCAAGTAATGCTTATGATTGTAACCTCTCTATGCTGAGTTTAATATGAGCCCCACTGAACTCAGCTGCACTCGGTCTTAAGCATCTACACACAAGACTGGGCTGCAGCCACATATACACAAACACTTCCAATTGTAATGGAAATGACCTCTTTTCTTACTTCACTAACTGTATGCCACTCATCTTATGTGAGAAGGAAGATGAAACAGTGCTTTTGTGAAGTTACATGTTACAACTGTACTTTAGTGAGAAGTAATACTTCAGAGTCCATTATCAACTAAACTAGTCCTTGGAAGAAACTATAGGACATCAGCAAGGCAAATCTTTTGAAAGAAAAAAATTGTTACAACACTGTGGAAGAAATTATTTTAAGCCTGTTTTGTATAAACTCTTCCTTCATTACTGTTTCTTAGACAGCCGAGTCTCCCTTCTCGGGAATTCTGAAATCCGAAAGAGTCTGAATTTCAAAATGGTCCATATGGATACCTGAGATAGTGACAACTGTGCTTTCTGATGGTTTAGTGTACAAAAGCTTTGTTTTTTTAAAACCTTATTAAAATATAATGTATAAAATTACTGTCAAATTTCAATGTTGGAGATGGGGCAAGGATCCCATTTCCAAGATTTCTCATTATGTATAAGCAAATGATCAAAAAATTCAAAAATCAAAACCAAAACCCCAAACCCAAAGCATTTTTGGTCCCAAGCATTTCAGATAAGGCAGATTGAGCCTGTACAGATTAAAACCTATTCATTCTAAACAGTTACATATTCATTTTCAGGAGCAATGTGGATTGATAGGGCCATTAAACACATGGATGGGTAGAACATTCTAAAAGAAGCATTTGAATATTACAAAATATAACCGAGGAAGCATCTGAGGAAGTAGACTGAAGTCTATGAAAGCTCATGCTGGCAATTTCTTTCTTTCATTTAGTCTCAAAGGTGCCACAAGATCTCTCTATAAAATCTAAGTTAAGTAACCTGGATCCCAACTATCCACATTTCACAGAAAAAAAAGATATACAATTTACTGTTCCAGTAAGCCAAGCTGCCACTAAAAGCAAATGCTTGTCCCTGAGGCCCGTTGTAGATGTTGGACATTAAACATTGTCCTGATAGTGCACTGCAAATAGGGTTGGGTAGATCTGAAGAGTATTTGGTTTAAGGCAAAAATAATCATAACTGTTCTTCCATGAATTTTGTGTAAAGTGCCACAATACAAAAGGTAGGCTGTTAACATCTACACACATGAATATCCATCTAAATATTCATTCAGGCAATTTCACATAGAGTTTAAGGTTGGGTCATGCCAATTCTAGACCACACCACAGTAGTTGGAACTGAGGGTGCAACCACACTGAAGAATTATAGAAGTTTGATACTATTTTAGCTGTCATGGCTCCACCCTACACAATCCTGGGATTTGTAGGTTGGTAAGACACCAGTGCTCTCTGACAAAGAATTATAAATACGTGAAACTACAGGTCACAGGATTCCATAAGACAGAGCCATACCAGTTAAAATGCTAGCAAAATGGCACATGCTGAGGCCCAGTCTCTAGCAGCATTATCAAGCAGGAGCCCATTCAAATGTGTTTTCTGCAACACAGATCAGAGGTGTGACGTGGCTCAACACTATGGCTGACTGCAGGGAATGAGCCACTCATATCTCAGTTCTGGGCTCCTCTAGTAGGAGGAGGGTATGCCAGGGAGAATCTGACAACTAGAATATCTTCTCTTTAAGCATCCCTTGCACTTAGCATCCTTGGTACAGTGCGCCCGCATTATACACAGGCGCACTTTACGTGGTCTTGAACGTACACACTCAAGCCGTCGGGAGCATGCGGGGCTCAAGGAGCGGTGCGTCCCATTCAAATGAATGGGCAGGCGTGCCCATGGCGCCCCGCACATGAGCCCCATTGTTTCTAATGGGGCTTGAGCATAGGCAGAATGCACCTTACACGGGGGGTGTGTGTCTGGAACGGATCCCCCGTGAAAGGCAAGGGCCAACTGTATATGCCTTCTGCATATTTGGAAAGACACTACTGTGACCCTTAATGGAGTTTTTTTGTTTTGTTTTGTTTTGTTTTGCATGGGGCTCACAAAACTAGATATTAGCCTAG
>NC_056526.1:107927678-107930408 GCF_019175285.1 Sceloporus undulatus
GATTGCATTTATATTTATTGTAATCTGTTCCTTTATATCCATGAGAAAGTATATTCATGTGCATTCTGGAAATTCAAGATATATTAGAGATGTAAATCTTTACTTATTTTATTTTTGCATTTAAGAAATATCAAAGTTAGGCCTAGCCTATCTCAAAGCATGTATCTCTCCATATAAGCTTGTTTCATACAACCATCCTCCCCACTATCTGGTGAAGACACTGGAGAAAGGCTTCTCAGTAATTGCTCCCTAGATTATGAAAAATCTGCCACAGGTAAGCTGGGTGGGCCCCTTTTCTGTTCCCATTTTTGCAGGCAAATGCCCTCCTATTTCAATAGGTCTTCAGCTTTTAACTAGTTATGATAGAGGTGTGCAAGGGGTGTGCTTTTTTTAATGCTTGTTGGCGTAAATACGCAAAAGGCACCAGATCCCATTTAATCTTGGAATCTAAGCAGGATCAGCCCTACTTAGTACTTGGATGGGAGACTGCCAATGTTTTGTCCAAAACAATTCTTTGCAATTTTTTTTTTCATACAACACCCTTCATTCTTCCACAATTTTTGTGAAAATTTTCTGAAGATCTTCTTCTCAAGGGCAAAAAAAATTGAGAATATTCTTTACATTCCTGCTCTATACAATATATTCATCTTGTTTTATTTATAGTATGTTGCTGTGTTAAGTTAAACTAAGTGCTTTGGAAACTAACAGTCTGTACAGACCAGTGTTATACGCCGGCCACAGGGCAGAGTGGTGGCATGGCATCCACACGACACATGCCCCAATGCTCCCTAACACTGCCATCACGCCGTGCACCTGACTGCACAGCGGTCAGCATTGGTGCTATGTCCAGATGATGCAGCACCAAAAGGAGCACAAGAAGGTGCTGCAGCTGCGGCAAAGGCACCCTTTCAATGGCACAAAAAGGAGCAGCTTTTTGTGGCTCTTTTTTGCACTATGGAAATGCCAGATCCGGGCCAAGGCATGTAGTTGCTGTGGCCCAATCCACCACTGAAAGAGATGGTCTGTTTAGCCTCTAAGAAACAGACACATATTCCCCTCCCACCCCCTGAGCCATCAACAGAAAAACATTGTTCCCCTTAACAAAACCTCTGAGAGTGAAGCTCCTTTCAAAAAGTGTTTTAAAGCCTGCCCCCCCCCCCCCCCCCCCCCTACATTTCCTCATTATCCTTTTCCAGCTGGAAGGTTTGTTTTAGAAACATTTTCTTAGGATAGTGGTTCTCAACCTTCCTAATGCCGCAACCCTTTAATATAGTTCCTCATGTTGTGGAGATCCCCCAGCCATAAAATTATTTTCATTGCTATATGCAAATATGTGTTTTCTGATGGTCTTAGGCGACCCTTGTGAAAGAGTCATTCGACCCTCAAAGGAGTCCCGACCCACAGGTTGGGAACCACTGGCTTAGGAGGATAGTGAAATAAGACTGAGGAGCAACAGACTTAAGTGCTGAGTTGCAGCAGTTGATCTGTGGTAAATAATGTGTGATAGCTTGACTTGGGAAAGACTGCAATTCTGCTCTAGTTGATCCTAGTGAAAATGTGTGTATCTACTTACAACAGACAAGGTAAACTAAAGCAGCATCCAGAATCTCCAAATGAACATGTGTGAACAGTAAAACACAGAAAAAAAAAGGAGAACAGATAAGTCTGCCTCACCACCTATACCCCCACCTTACATGGTACAAAACATAGATCTGTAAGTCTGGCCATCAAAATACAAACTGCAAGGAATGTGAAAGCTGGTGAAAGAAAATGCCATTCTTGGATATATTTTGGAGGAAGACTTGAACCAATCTCTAGAAGGTTCAAAATATTTTTGCATACTTATGCAAGGCTGATCTGGTTGTTTAATTTCTCATGTGCATATTGTTAATTTTGAAGAAAATGTTTGCTGAATCATGTTGAACTCCTCTTCTTTTTTGAAGCGACGAACTTTTCCATAATCTTTCCATGTTATTTCTGTCTCTGGTACCAAATTTGCTGTTAAAGAAATGATGGCCAGGAACATGTCTACTTTGTTAACTCAGAATACCTGTACTAACCTAAAGATTTCAAACCTACCAACATGCAACTAGATTTGATGAGCTGTCAAGCCCACTCACTGGTGGAATCATATTTTTAAAAGCAAAGAGCTTAATTTTTCAAGCCAATCTGAGAATCACAAAATAAACTAATCTCTATCACTCTAGGTCATTTCTTCCCAATCTGCTAAACACCCTTTGCAACTTTTCCAATAGGCCACTTGACCCTTGTAATGGTGCAATCCAGAGGAAGGAAGACACAGATTTCCTTGTTGGCAGATATCTCAGCATTACCCTTGATCATCTGCTCAAAAGGTCTCGAAAGGAAAGAGGTGCATTTTGAGGACTGGGTAACTGACAGGGGAGAAAGAATTCTTTTCTGGCTCAGATTCTGATCTGAGGTGATGAAGAATTTTAAGATTCATGAAGGTTAATTCCCAACATTAAATCTATTCAGTCCCAGTGGGGACATCAGCAAAGAAAACAAGTTCTAGTTAGAAAACAAGTACCTTAACACTTCTCATGATTATATTAAGTATGCTGTATGACAACTGAATTCCCTTCCCTGTCATCTCACTGCTATCTAAGCCAAGTACAAAATAAGTAGTGCATTATTGTTGCTGTTGTTTTAAAAAAAACAACCCTGGTTGTATTTTTGTAGGCTTGGAGTGGAGTGGACTTTAGGATACTA
>NC_056526.1:107930508-107932041 GCF_019175285.1 Sceloporus undulatus
AAAACCCCATGGAATGCAAAGGGTGTGGCATTAAGAAGGGGAATGTGGAGAAGAATCTAACTTCATAGGTTCAGATTTATCACAATAATAACAACAATAACATTTACGTCTTTTCCCCAAAACTGGGGCTCCAAGTAACTTACAAATTGAAATGATTGCAGTTCAATTAAAAATATACACATGGTTGACACTGATGTGGAGTTAAATTATTAACAATTTAAAACATGCAAACCAAAAGGGTAAAAGTCTCTGACCTACTTGAGTAAATTATTCAATGAAACACAAAACAAAACACAATCAAATCAAATCATATTTTGGCTAAAGCCAAAAGCCCCATTCATGTACTACCTACACAGACAGACTGATTAAAAACAGAGAGTGGGAGATGCTACCCTGTCCTGTCTGAGGTACTTATACATTGCTATGATTATCTGCAAGATAAAAACTCATATATCTTTCTCTGAAGATGCCAGCCATAGATGCTGGTGAAACGTCAAAAATAAACTTTTCCAGAACACTGCCACATAGCCTGAAAACCCCACAAAAACTATGCTCATAAATACAGTATGCTTCTGCATATTCAAGATCTTGATGCAATCAGGAATCTTAATTGTATATCCTCCACTGTCCCATTTTGACTAATTCTTTGTCACCCCACCTTCTGAGCTGCTTTTAAAATGTCCCAGATCCTCTCTTCTTTTCCCACTTTCCCCCTTTGTCCTCAGGCTTCTGCAAACTGAATCCAAAGCACAAAAATAATTTTCATTAAATTAACTCAGCAGAGGGTAGACAAGGATACAGAATCTTTCAGACTTCAGCAAAAGCAAATTCCTGTAAGCCTCTTCTAGTATGTTTTTTTTTTTTTTTTGTCCTTATGAATAATGTTTGCTATCTTGATCACATTCTGATACTGTTTGGCCACACATGTCCCAGTTTTCATCTGTGAAATGTTGAAAGGCATGTAATTGTTAGAAACCTGCACATGGGTCCCTACCACCAGCATAGAAAATCACCCTAATATATATAGGACAGTAGATGGGGCTTGGCAATGAGCTTAACGACAGGTGCCCATGACTCACATGTCTATTTCACATTATTGTTGCTAACTTCTTTCAAGTCGATTTTTACTTATGGTGATCCTATTCTCAAGCTCAGGTCTTGGAGATTCATGGCCATGCCCTCCTTCATTATCCATCTTTCTACTGCCTTCCTCCTTTCCCACCCTGATTGCCTTTTCTAATGATTCATGACTTTTCATGCTGTGCCTGACGGTCAGCAGCCTCAGTTTAGTCATTCTGTTTTCTAGGGAGAGTTCAGGCTTGATTTGTTCCAGGACCCACTATTTAAAGCTATCAGTCATTCCAGAAACCTACTGACCATTCCATGGGAAGATTATCAGGTTTTTGTTACATTGCAACATAGCAACAAATATCCCTTGAGGCTGTGAAATAGGATATAAATATCTGCCTCAAATTTAACCTCATATGAAGTAGGAAGGAGGAACAATAAAGAGAAGCAAGTAGAAGGTATAGT
>NC_056526.1:107932141-107935957 GCF_019175285.1 Sceloporus undulatus
TAAAGCATATTTCAGTGATTCCTGTACAACAAATCTCAACATGCATGTTTAGGGAAGCAGTACAAATATATACTGTATTGCATATTTTGTTTAGCCTCATACATGAGAAACAATAACTACATTGTGCCTGGGGTAGAAGTCTGGAGACAAGATGATAGTAAACTCCTGAAGTAAGATACACAAAAGCAACTGAGACTGATGAAGCAATGTGGCTTTCAGCTTCAGTAACTAGCCTTCAGTATCACAGCTACATTTCACCTACAGCTAAAATGATAAGAGCAAAAGATCTGCAGTGCTGATGCCAAAATACAGAAGAAAACAACCCAGCAGCTCTCTCATCGCTCAAGATACTGTACTACAGTGGCATAGAAAGTAAAACATTTGGTTTTGAAAGTGGTGCTCCTGATTACAATTAAGAAAACTTCAAAAAGTTATTTTTGGGAGGCAAAGACCCCATCTACTTTTTACATAGTGTAGTATATACCAGCATAGCTATGTTGTAGTCAACAATTATGCCACCGGAATCAAATTTACATGGATAAACTGGGGTCTAATTGTTATAGGACTGGTCAGAAAAAAGGTATACAAAGAGCACATCACTTTGGAGGATCTTTCAAAGTTCACATTCCCACCATGTTTTAGGACCAGAAGGAAAACCCTAACACTGGGTCTCATGAATAAAGGAGAACGAATCAGTGGCAGGGTTTTCCCTGTTATTGTTGCCTCTGTTATCTAACATGATTTCTCTGAACAGATAATATGAAGCTGTTCTGACCGTATGCTGGGAGGGGCATAATAATATTCTCCTGACAAAGCTGCCCTTGGCAGCGATCAAGATGAACACTTGCTGAAGGCACTGAGCTGAAGGGGACACTTGGTTTGCTGATCTTTCTGTCTGAATTGAGTTAAGCATAAAATAAACCCAGTAAGTACATGGTGTGGTGGTCTGAGTGCTGGACTAGAACTCTGGAAGACCAGGGTTTGAATTCTTGCTCAGCCACAGAAATCCACTGGTCACCTTGGGAAAGTCACAACCTCTCATCCTATAACAAATGCAATAGCAAAAACCCCTCTAAACAAATATTGCTTAAGAAAACACATTTTTAAATTTTTTATTTAAGGGATTTATATCCTGCCTGTCTCCCAAAATGTGATTCAAGGTGGCTGATAGCTTCACTTTAGGGCCACCATAGGTTGGAAGTGATATGAATGCACACAACACAGAGAGAGGTGTGGGGAGAGGGGAGAGAGAGAGATTTTAATCATGTTTTGAAGTTCCATAAAATGAATTTCAACCAATTAGGGATTTTTTATTTTAATTTAAGAAAATTTATTGTTAATTTTTTTAGATTAACTTTTTTTGGGAGCCACTTTGGATCCCACTCTGAGAGAAAGGTAGCATACAAATGAAATAAACATTTTTTTTTCAATTTCCAATTTGATGTAATTCACATTGTATACACAGTGGTGGAAAATGGCTGTACAAGTACTACTGTAAACACGTGTTAGTACTTCTACATACCTTACATTATTTTGGGGTACAAATATTTTGTTGCATTTTATTGCAACAGCAGTTACAGAGAGGCCATAATCATGAACCTGGAAAAGTCAGATGACCTTTAAGTGGACTTCCAACTGATCACAAACCCAAAGACATTTGGAAAGAGCTCTTGCAACTTTATGACTGTGAATATTGTGGCTTCCGCCCACCCCCTGTGGTGTGCATTTTTTTCTTGAAGGTCACAGACAAGTGTTTGTCAGCCTAAAGCATTAAGCCAATATTTCTGCTAGCACTCATTGTACTTTTCCATAACCTGGCTTCTATCCAAACTCCATGGGGTTTCCTAATCTTATTACTGCTTGATTAAATCAATGTCATTGACATCAACCAAAAATATTCCCTTTATTACTCTGAAGTTAAAATTATCAACTAGGTGGGAATCCCATGGGTGGAAAATCCACCCAACTGAGAGAAGACTCTATAAAAAGCTTGTCTTGGCACTCACATGTTGGTTCAGTCTGGAATTAGGCTGAAATACTGACAGATTTCATATTGACCCCTCAACACAGGCTGGCCACCATCTGTTTTACTGCAGAGAAATAGAAGCCAACAACAAAAAAGGAAGAACAAGATGCCTCTTCCACAAGATCAGTGAAATCAAAGGGGCATTTAAACCAAAGGTGAGAAAAATCCTCTGTGCACATATGAGGTTAAATTTTTTTTAATAAATTTTTATTATTAAATACATATATACAGTTGTAACATACAACAACAACAACAACAACAACAAAAAACACACGAGACAAAAACAATACACCTACAAATACATACTCTCAATACAAGCATGCTTACGCTTATCTATAAACACCCGCCTTCTTCCTTTTTATTAAACAATTTTGAGTCGGTCTAAGTTGAAAATCTCTTAAGCTCTCCCTTCCTATTACTTCCTGTTATATCTAATACTTATCTTCCTTCTTTCTTAATCCTTCATCACTCTCCCAACTTTCCCCTTCTTCCTAACCAAATACACCTACCTACCTACTCTCCCCTTCTTCACCTACTATACCTTCTACTTGCTTCTCTTTATTGTTCCTCCTTCCTACTTCTAAGTTAATTTGAGAGGCAGATTTTATATCCTAATTTCACAGCCTCAGGGATATTTGTTGCTTATGGATTTTTTCAGTGTAACAAAAAAACTGATAATCCTTACCCATAGGAATGGGTCAGTAGGTTCTGGAATGACTGATAGCTTAAATTAGGGGGTCCTGGAACAAATCAGGCCTGGTAAACTCTCCCTAGAAAACAGAATGACTAAACGGAGGCTGCCATGACAGGCGTCAGGCACAGCAGGAAAAGTCATAAGCATTAGAAAAGAGCAATCAGGGTGGGAAATGAGGAAAAAAGGCAGTAGAAAGATGGATAATGAAGGCGGGCTGGCCATGAACAAGGAGAAAAAGAACTTCCAAGACCGGAGCTTGAGAATAGATCACCATAAAGTAAAAGCGGACGTGGAAAGAAGTTATCAACATAATGTGAAATAGACAATGTGAGTCATGGGCACCTGTCGTTAACTCATTGCCAAGCCCCACTACTGTCCTATATATATTAGGGTGATTGTCGATGCTGGTGGGAGGGGACCCATGGCAGGTTCTAACAATTACATGCCTTTCAACATTTTCACAGGGATGAAAACTGGGACAATGTGTGGCCAACAGTATCAAATGTTGGTGGATCAAGATAACAACAGATTCATAGGACAAAAAAAAAAAAAAAACATAGCTAGAAGAGGCGCGTACAGGAATTTGCTTTTGGCTGAAGTCTAAAGATGCTGGTATCCCGTGTCTACCCTCTTCTGAAGTGAATTTAATGAAAATTATTTTTGTTCTTTGGATTCAGTTTGCAGCAAGCCTGCGGACAAAGTGGGAGTGGGAAAAGAAGAGAGGATCTGGGACAGTTTTTAAACGCAGGCTCAGAAGGTGGGTGACACAGAATTAGTCAAATGGGACCGTGGGATAAGACAATAAGATATCCTGATTGCATCAAGATCTTATATGCAGAAGCAACTGTATTTATGGAGCAGAGTTTTTGTGGGGTTTTCACAGGCTATGTGGCAGTGTTCTGGAAAAGTTTATTTTTTGGGACGGTTTCAATCACTCAACAGCATGCCTATGCTGGCATCTGCAGAGAAAATGAATATGAAGTTTTTATCTTCAGGATAATCGGGATCCCATGTATAGAGTAACCTCAGACAGGACAGGGTACAATCTACCAAACATCTCTGTTGTTAAAAAAAAAGAAAAAAAAAAAAATTAATT
>NC_056526.1:107935982-107947527 GCF_019175285.1 Sceloporus undulatus
TTATGGCTCTATGCTAAGGAATCCTGGGATTTGTAGTTTTGTGAGCTGTTTAGCCCCCCGTCAGAGAACTTTGGTGCCTCAACAGATTACAAATCCCAGAATACAATAGCATTGAGCCATGCCAACTAAAGCAATGTCAAACTGTTTTATTTCTGCTGTGCTGATGCAGCCTCTGTGAAGAAGGGCTGCAATTTATGCTAGTGGTGACATGCCTCCAACCAGCATGTTAGAGAACAGCAACCCTCACTGCAGCTCTTAACCACTACTTCAGACAGTAGTTAAGAGTTGCTCCTACAAATATAAATAAACCTTGCCTCAGATGTTGTTGTCAAATAACCACAGTACAATATGTTGGAAGCAAGGCCACAACTTTATTTGCAAACAATTGGTAGGGTTGGCACAAAGCATAAGGTCAGGATCTGTGCAATCAAACCACCCGATGTAGTCTGATTATCCAAACCGGGCACCCACCTGGTGCTTGGGATGACCTAGGGGCTAAGGAACACAACTTGACCACAAACCTTGTCTTGCGTTCACCAATTCACGAAACCCCTAGTCACTGGGAGGTGCTCCTGCGTTCTGGCCCCCGCAATGGCCAAATGCCTGCCCTATTCGCCCCCGGGTACCTATTGACTCCCAAACCAGAGCTCCATAGCCCTAGTACCACAAAGTGCAGATCCTGGCCTATGCTGCCGCCAAGTTGTGACTAAAAACCACCTAACAACAGCAGTGGGCGGGCGGGAGAAGCACCAAGACTTGCTCCCTTCCACAGCTTGGCTCCGCTCTGCTCAAAGCCAAGCAACCGACTGAGGGAAGGGGCCAGCAACACGGCCTTATATAGGCCTAGGCCCCTCCCTCCCTGCGTGCTGTGCGGGGCCCCGCCTCCAAGGCCCAGCCCACCAATGGGCAGCCTTGGAGGACCGGAAGCCCCGCACCAATGAGACCGGCTCCCAGAGTGTCACGGAGCAGAAGGGCCGCCCCTTCCGCCCCCGCGCACCAATAGGGAGCCGGGCAAGCTCCAGAGCACTCTGGGGCTTGTAGTCCAGCCACGTCTAGCGGCAAAACGGTCTGCCCAGCGAGGCAGGCGACCGTTGCTTCTTGGTGTGCATGTGTCTGAGTGCATTGTGATATTGAAGAATTTATAAATATTTGTGTATGATGACTTTATCAGTGCAAATGTAAATAATAATAAAATAATAATAAAACTTTTATTTCTACCCCGCTTTGTGAAAATAATCAAAGCAGCTTACAATGTTAAAAGAATACACCATATATACAAAATATACCCCCTTAAAAAGAATTAAACAGTTTAAGGTTAAAATTACATGAACAATTATAACAATAATGGTGAGCAAAGTCATCAGATATATGTGGTTGTTTGCTATAAGGTTGAGTAATTTATTCTGGAAAGGTGTGCCAGAAGAGATCCGTCTTAACAGGGTTTTTTTGAAGCTATCTAGATTGGTGATTTGACAGATCTCATCCAGAAGGCCATTTCACAGGCTGGGAACAGTTGCAGAAAAAACCCTCTGAGAGGTCGCAGTCAATCTGGCCTTTATAAGCTGCAATGAGTTCCTCCCAGAGGACCTGAGAGCATGGGGCAGATTGTATGGAAGCAGGCGATCCTTTAAATAAGTTGGGCCCAAGCCATGTAAGTAATAACCAGCACCTTGCACTGTGCCCGAAAACTAATAGGTAGCCAGTGGAGTGACTTTAATATTGGTGTTATATGATTACTCCTAGATGGTCCAGTGATCAACCTGGCTGCCATATTCTGTACCAATTGCAGTTTTCGGACTAGGCACAAGGGTGCCTAGTGGAGCACATTGCAAAAATCAAGTCTTGTGGTTACCAGTGCGTGTACTACAGTTTCAAGGTCCCTCGGTTCCAGGAAAGGGCGCAGCTGGAGTATCGACCGAAGTTGATAACAGACACTCTTGACCGTCACATTCACCTGCTTTCTCATGTGAAGCGAGGTGTCAAGAAGTACCCCCAGACTGCAAACACAGTCCTTTGAGGAGAGCGTGAACCCCTCTAGGACTGGAGGTTGCAACCTGATGCCTGGTTTAGGGGCCCCTACTGCAAGTACCTCCATTTTATCTGAATTCAGTTTGAGCTTGTTTTCTCTCATCCAGTCTATTGCTGCCTCAAGACACTGATTGAGGAGAGAAATGCCATCTGTCATTGTCACTGATGACTGAGACATGGATAAATATATTTGGGTGTCATCAGCGTACTGATAACACCCCGCCCCATATCTATGGATGATTTCTCCCAGCTGTTTATATAAATATTGAATAGCATCAGGGACAGGATGGCACCCTAAGGGATGCCACAATTAAGCTCAATTTTGGAAGAGCAACTACCCCTGAGCATCACTCTCCTGTAGAGGTTTTCAGAATGAAATCTCTACAGGAGCCATTTGTCTGTATATCTCTTGATTTTCCATCTCACACAGGTGGATGTGTGAAGTGACAGTATGAAAGGTGTTGTTTGATCTGTGATGTTAAATTTGGATATACAGTGGACCTTCCACATTTGCTGGGCTTAGAGGGCCAGGGCTCTGTAAAAGTGGGAAGACTGCAAATAAAAAAAAAACCCACTTGGTTTTAACCTAAGAAAACATCTCTCCATGAATCTCTAGGACCTCCAACACAACTCTAAGATCAACATCCACCAGAAGTTAATCATAGAATTTCTAGGTCATCCTGCATAACTCTATGGTCAACTTCTGGCAGAGTCATGCTGGAGGATCTAGAGATTCCTAGACAGAACATATTAATCAAATCTGCAAATAATAAAATCCACAAAAGTCAAAGCTGCAAACATGGAAGGCTGACTGTATATTGCCATTTGAAGTGGTGGGAAGACTTCAGCTGGAAAAACAGTCCCGTAGCAACAACAAATGTATCATGGTTTACATAGACTAGAATCCACTTTTTTGCATGCATCAGTTTGAGGGAAACTGGTTTTACTTATATACTTAACATAAGCCGAAAGTAAAATTTGACATATTTGTTTTTCTTATATGTATTCTTCTGGGATATATTTTCCCGTCCCAATATGTTATTAAAATATTTACTTTCAGAGAAAAAGATAAACCTGAAAAACAACATGAATGTTGTGCCTCAAAACTACTTCAAAGGAGAACTATTGTTTTATTTGCATAGAATTGTTTTCAGCTTGCCTGGGAAATGACCTGAGGCATCCCTGAGGGTTATTTTCTCACCTGTTCTGACAAATCAACTGGTTGAGCTTGACAGTCTTCCACTTTTTCATCTAATGTTGAGAGGTTGCAAATATGGGAAAGTGAAAGAAAATAGGTGGAGGAGAAAATCCCAAAATCAGTGCCTATGGAGGAAGGGGATGACTGAAAAAAGCCATAAGCTTCACATATGTTTAAGAGGTGGTGGGGCAACTGGAACAAGGGATCTTTCAAGGTGACCACCCCCTAAAAACACTGTTTCCATTGTGTTAGATTTATAGCATCCAGATTATACATCAGTTTCTGTAGCTTGTCAGTATGATATAAAACACACGAATCCAGATGTATTCTGAATGTTTGGGGCTTCCTTTATATCAGTTTAAGGTTTGGGGTCATGCCAATTACTAGACACACCCACAGGAGTGGGGGGTGTGGGTGGAACTGGGAGTGGTGGTGGGTGGGCAAGGGCCGAGGGCAGGAGGGGGGCGGGTGGGGGGGGGGTGGGGCGTGAGGGGGGGGGTAATGAGGGGGAGAGGAAGTTTTATACTACTTTTAGCTGCCATTGCTGCATCCTACAGAATCCTGGAATTGTAGGTTGATAGACACCAGTGCCTCTGACAAAGAATTATAAATACATGAAACACAGGTCACAGGATTCCATAAGACAGAACAATGCCAGTTAAAATGCTAGCAAAATGGCACATGCGAGGCCCAGTCTCTAGCACATGATCAAGCAGGAGCCCATTCAAATGTGTTTCTGCAACACAGATCAGAGGTGTGACGTGGCTCAACACTATGGCTGACTGCAGGGAATGAGCCACTCTATCTCAGTTCTGGGCTCCTCTAGTAGGAGGAGGGGATGCCAGGGAGAATCTGACAACTAGAATATCTTCTCTTTAAGCCATCCCTTGCACTTAGCATCCTTGGTACAGTGCGCCCGCGTTATACACGGGCGCACTTTACGTGGTCTTGAACGACACACTCAAGCCGGTGGGAGCATGCAGGGCTCAAGGAGCGGTGCGTCCCAGTCAAAATGGGCGTGCAGGCCCAGGGCGCCCCGCACAGGAGCCCCATTGTTTCTATGGGGCTTGAGCATAGGCGAATGCACCTTACACAGGGGTGTGTGGGTCTGGAACGGATCCCCGTGAAAGGCAAGGGCCAACTGTATATGCATTCTGCATATTTGGAAAGACACTACGTGACCCTTATGGGTTTTTTGTGTTTGTTTTGTTTTGTTGGCATGGGGCTCACAAAACTAGTATATAGCCTAGACTAGCACAAACAGAAAAGAGGTGAACAACCTCAAACAGGGGACCCAAACTGGACTTTCTCGGGATCCCAGATGACCACATTTCTCCCTATGGCACCACTGTTTGACGTTTCCCTGTTTTTTTTGGTACAAGTAACCCCTCCCCTTATAAACAGCTGAATGCCTGTCCAGACTTAGTTCTTAACAATAAAAAAGTGCTTTAAGCTAAAATGTACTGGTATTTTGATGCCAAAGTTCTGCCTTGGTCGTAAATGGAAGTGGTCCCTGAGAAATACTCTGAAACTGAATTGATCCTCGAAGAAGAGGTTCCTCTTTGATGAATAACATTCCCATATCAATTCACACAGAACACTGATGCAGAAATTGCCATGGAGAACAACCATCCTGTGATGGTGACAGAGAGTGGTAGTCATGCTTAGAGAAACTGCCTTCCATGGCTGCTCACTGCATAAAGAACTCTCAAAGCTTCATATTTGTTTAAATATAAGTACCAATATTAATACTGAACTCAGTTATGTTAGTATAGTGTTGCCAGGGAGTAGCTGACAGGGGAGGTAAAATGAGGAGGGTATTACCTCCCCAAAATAAAATGTCTGCACTCCAACTGATATTTCCCTCAGTCCCAAAATTTCTAGCACTGTAGTAATGGAAAATGTCAATTGGGCATTTGGAAATTCAGGTTAGGCATCCAAAGAAAGGGACAGGCAAATTTACCAAGTGAAGTAAAAAATAAAGAACAATGAATTCTAAGTTTGAATGATTTTTCAATGTTTTTCTTTCTTGGCAAGCGAAAAGTATGGGACAGAAGGAAAATTTCACTGCAAAAGCAGATTCTAGTTCCCTCTTTTATCTTGTCCTGATCCCCACATGCTACACCCTGAATGTTACTACTGCAACAAAAGGGCTATATGATGCAGAGTCTCTGTCTTTGCTGAAAGGGGTATGCTGCCCTTTCCATGTATTTTGCAGTTACATCAAGCCTTTTCCTAATCTGCGCAACTGGGATGAATGCGCCGGCTATATATGTTTGAATAGCACAGAGAGCATGTGTCTATTGTTCTTGTGGCTGAATGCTACATTTTTTGTGCGCGTGGGGAATGTCAAACAGTGTTCCAGGGTAGAGGACAGGTATGCTCCATCTAATTGCTTGGGGCATCCATATAAATTGCTCTAAGCTCTCGCGCCCCCCCCCAAACAATACTAAATCACAAGTTATTCTGCTAAATCCTAAAGCTAAACACAAAAACATATAGGAAAGCAGACTTTGCCCTGTGGATAATTTTTCAAGGCTGGGAAAAAACTGGGAAAATGCCAATTGGCTTGTATTGTTGTTCTGAAGAAGAATTATTTTGTGTGTTAAAAATACTGCCAGAATTGTATGTGTTGTGGCTTCCCTGGAACTTTTTGAAGTAAAACACGTGTAAATTTTTAACCAGTGGAAAACAATATGCCAGCGAGTCAGTCAGAAGCCAGCAACATCTGATGGGAAGCCAGCCAAAACTGTCAACTAATACAGTTGCTGTGGAGAAAACAAAAGGTTTGGACCAGCCCCCTCTCCCCCCACCTGCTTTCATCACCATCAAAAAAAGGGTCAGTATTGCGTTAGGATACTATATTATGGGAAATGACTGCAGCATGTTAGGATTTCTGCAGTACTTGATGCTACGTATGCAGACTGTATGAGAGTGTATACAGATAAAGGCTGCAAATGTACTGTGATCAAAGGGATTTTATGGGTTGTGTCTGATTGCAGCAATTATCCCAGCAGCACAATTGCTTGTTTAATAGTTGCTAGGGTATTAAAATCCCTGTACCACAGAGATACCAAGTGGTGTGTGTGTGGTGTTTTGTAGCATGAGTAGGGGGAATGTCAACCAAGCCATTTCCTTCAGGAAGGCCAATCAATGACTTAATACCCTTAATGTAACTGCTTGTTTGCATTGCCTTCACTTTATGGGCCAGAATGTGTTCAAGACATCTGAAGTGGGCACTCTGGAATGTCCACCAGCATTGCGGCAGGCACATTTATGGCCCTGATGTTTAGAACCCAAATGCCAAGGACATATGCACACGTAAGAGAAAGCTTTAAACACACGTTATGGCCATAAAATCAGCCTGACCAAAATTATTGTTTTAGCAGAAACCCAGACAAAGCAGACTGGACCAGTTCTTTTTTCTTCCATCTTTCCCTTCCAACCCCCTTTATAACCAGCAGTTCTCCCTGTCTTGTGTCCTCTCTAGGGAATATTCCACAGGCCTCTGGCTGTTACAATACTCTTTATTTGAAACATTACTGAGGTTTCCTTGCAAAAATGCCAGTCCGGCTCTCTGACATGAGGGAGTGATATTTTTTACCACTGTGCCAGGTTGGCTTGTTGGCTACAATGTGTTTCTTTTTGCTCCCCTGGAAACTCTCCAGGGACCACAATTGATGGTTTGTGGATTGGTCCACGTCCAGGACACCCACCGACTTGCAGGGCATTATTTGGCAGTGTTTATTCCAAGGAAGTGCCATTCAGTTCCCAGGTAAGTAGCATCACAGCTTTTATCCGGCATCAATTCCTTCTTAGCACTTTAAACAAACTTGTCTGTGTAATTATGACCAAGTTAGGTTGATGGAGCTGATCCTTCACCCCAACCCATCCCATCTTTTACCTGCATGCCTGTTCTTGAAGTGGGAATTCCACATCACGACGAAAGTATGCTATTCAGCTCCAGGACTGCCATAATAGTCTCCACTTACAAGTATACCCCACTGAGCAAACTGAAGGAGGAATCGTATGAAACAGCTGTAGAGTAATGCAGCAATCTTCACCAAGACTGCCCTGCCTCACTACAGTCCAGCTACCAACTCTAGAGTAAATGGCTTGCAAAAACTACGGCAATCTTTTTCCTTAGAAATACAACCCACTTAATCCTGTGAGATTTACTCCCAGCCAAAGTATATAGTATTGAAGCCCAACAATCTAATTTTATACATAATTGCAAGTTCCATGGAGTCACATGAGCTTACGCTGACCCCAAGTAATGCTTATGATGTAACCACTCTCTATGCTGAGTTTTAATATGAGCCCCACTGGACTCAGCTGCACTCGGCTTAAGCATCTACACACAAGACTGGGCTGCAGCCACATATACACAACACTTCCAATTGTACATAGTGGCCCTACTTCCAGGTAAGCATACAAAGGACAGGCATGTGTGTTTTGTGTGTTATTTTGTCATTTATGCACCTTCTGTTTGTCTCTGTGTATACCATAAGTCAGGTGGACCTCACTGATATGTGTTTACTCAGAAGTTAAGTCCCACAGAGTTCAGTGGTGCCAGGGTATATATTTCAACGTAAGCTCATGCTGCAGTTACAAACCATTAAATGAACTTATTTATGGTATTTATATCCCGCTCTTCAGCCCTAAAGGCTCTCAGAGCAGCTTACAATTACGTTTTTTAATTCTTGCTGACTAAAAGACACAGTCAGTAAACAAACGGCAAGACTTAGTACAGGAAGCTTCTGGCATTAACCGAATATATACGAACAGACACAATTTTAAAACTTTGAGTGAGGAACCAAAAAAGAAAAGTGGCAAAAACAGCTCCACGGAGAACGAGAAATGTTTCAATCCAGGCAACATTTTACTTTAGCGATATATATTGACAAGAGGCTTATTGGCAGCTTGTCGGTTAATTACAGTGTGATGACACTTGTTCCTTTGGAAATTGATTCATTTGGCTGCTTAGGGATGCACACACCACTCCATCCCTCCATTAGAGAAGTACACAGGGAAAATGGGATTCCTCATGAATCTTCCACAGGCTAACCTTCCAGTACAGTTTGTACACCAATGCAGGGTGCTTGTTTTGGAGAGATGCACAGTTCAGTTCATATTCAGGCTGAGTCTGCACTTTACCAAGCGGAAGCTTAACCCACACAATGACATGCATGGGGTGCATTCAACTCTGATGGCTGCCCCAAGCTGCATCCCTCTCAACAGAGTGGACAAGGAGGATGAGAGAGATGCAGCCAAAACACACATCTGGAGGGCACCATTGTTGCTGGGTACCTACGGCTTTTAGGGATCAGATTTTAGGGCATCTGATGCAAACGGGCCATCGAAACAGGTATCAGTTCTGCCTGTTAAAGATCCTCTTTAATTGTACTTTGTCAATCTTTTGCTATTAAGTTGTCCCTTGAAGACATGCCTGGCCAGGGAGAAAGAAGGAGCGATTGTTTTGTTTCCGAAGTTCCCAGCTGGCAGGCTCAAACACATGTGGGACCCAACTCTTCCCGAAGAAGAAGGAGAAGGAAGGCACCATAAAAGCTTTCCAGAGAAGTGGCATTTAGGGTGAGGTGCAGGGAGAGCATCTTTAAAGGGACACCTCAAGAGATAGATGGATGGATGCATAGATAGATAGAAGATAGATAGATAGATAGATAGATAGATAGATAGATAGATAGATAGATGACGGAGAGAGGGATGGATGGACAGATGTAAGATAGATAGATCAAGGAGCAGGCTTACCTTTTATGTGAGAGGCCCCCAAATGGACCCTAAATTGTTATACTGAAGCCAACTCTTGCCAAAAGAGAAAGAGAAGGAAGGCACCATAACAGCTTTCCAGGGAAGTGGCATTTAGGATTAGGTGAAAGATACATGGATGGATAGATGATAGATAGATAGATATGATGTGTTAGATGATAGATAGATAGATGACAGATAGATGACAGAGAGATGATGAATGGATGGATGGATGGATGGGTGGTGGGTGGTGGGTGGGGTGTGGTGGAGGAGCAGGCTACCTTTATGTGAGAGGCGTAACCGGGGCTGGGCTCTGGTGTCCGCGGGCTGCCTCCAGTCCACAAGTGAGGAAAACCCCGGACAAGGCCAGGAAGAAGCGGTCCGGGGCTGCCATGGCCATCTCCCCAGCCCCTGGGACGATGTCCTTCCTCCTGGTGGGAAGGCCGCCCTCCAGCGGAGAGAGCCAAAGCCGCCAAGTTCCACTTTCCACCTTTGGGACTCTGGCGCCGGCCTCCCTCCTTCCTTAGCGAGGGCAGGGAAGGAGCCCTGCCACGTCCGCGGGAAGCACTCCCTGCCAGGGGAAGAGGAGAGGAGGCAGCGCTGCCTTCAGGGAGGGAGGCAGGCAGGGAAGGAGGGCTGCTGTCTTCCTGCAGCAAAGCCGGCGGGGAGGAGGAGGCGGCCAACCCCCCCCCCCCCCAGCAATTCAATTCCGAAGCAAGTCAGTCGAGAGGAGGGAAGAGGAGGGAAGGGAGGAGGAGGAGGAGGTCCTCCCCAGAAGGCAGCCCTTGCCTGGCTGGGACTTGCCAAAAGGCCCCCCCCCCCAGTTCCCTCCAATTCCCTTCTGCCTCCCCTCTGAGAGGATCGGGGGGGGAGAGCCAGCAACCTTGAGGCGTCCGAGGTCCGGCTTCCTAGAAGCCTCCTCCTCCCCCCCTTTCCAATTTATATTGTGGTTGCTGTGCGTGCCATTGCCTTCCTCTGAGGCTGAGAGAGGGTGACTCAGCCAAGGTCACCCGTCAGCGGGCTTCATCGCCCAGCTGGGCATCGAACCCTGGCCTCCAGGGCCATAGTCCAACACTCAAACCACTAAACTCTCTTCTCTCTCTCTCCTCTCTGTAGATAGGTAGATATAAGGAGTAGATGGACGGGTAGGTTAAGTAGGTAGGTAGATAGGTGGATAGACCAGGTGGATAGATAGGTTCCGATAGGTAGGTGGATAGATGGATAGATGGATAGATGGATAGATGGATAAATAGATAGATAGATAGATAGATAGATAGTAGATGATAGGAAGGAGGTAGATGATAGATAAATAGATAGATAGATAGATAGGAAGGTAGAAGGGGGTATGGAGGGGGTGAGGAGGAGGTAGTTAGATGATAGAGAGATAGATAGTCGATAGATAGTAGATTAAGGAAGGTAGGTAGGATATAGAGAGTAGATAAGTAGGTAATGATTAGATAGATAGATAGATAGATAGATAGATGATAGGAAAGTAGGAAGGTAGGAGGGAGGTAGATGATAGATAGACAGATAGATAGATAGATAGATAGATAGGAAGGTAGGAAGGAAGGTAGATAGTATAGATCGACGATAGATAGATAGATAGATAGATAGGAGGTAGGTAGGTGATAGATAGATCGATAGATGATAGTAGGTAGATGATAGATAGATAGAAGATAGATAGATAGATAGATAGATAGACAGACGACAGACAGATATTTTAATATCCCTGGAAGGAGATAGGCACCCGAGGGATAGGTTTTCAAAGCCCAGTTTTGGCTTCCCTTTCCTCCCAAGTCAGAGAATAGTCAGAGATTGCTCAGAGTCGCCATTTGAGACCCTGGAGAAGAATCACTCTCCTACTGGGATGAAAGAGTGTGACTCTGTGCAGGTGTTTGTTTAGACAGGCAGATTAGATAAGAATAGGCCCTCCGCTATCCATCACTATCAGTCTTTGATTTGAAACAGCCCATTCGTGGTGGTCTCTGTGTTGTGTGCCTTCGACTCATTTCCAACTTATTAGAAGTCATCGGGGGTTCTCTGGCTAGTTTGTTGGGGGGGGGGGTTGCCATTGCCCCCCTGAGGCTGAGAGACTGCGACTCGCCTAAGATCTCCCAGTGGATTTCATGGCCAAGCTGGGAGTTGAACCTGGGGCTCTAAGGTCCAAGTCCAATGTCTCAACCGCTACGCCACCCGGGCTCTCAATAGGGTGTGTGTGTGGTGTGTGTGGGTTGGTGTGGTGTGTGGTAATTGCACACACACATACACCTATTGAGAGCCAATGTGGGTAGTATATACAATTGTGTGTGTGTAATAAAGCTCAATGCTAGTTCAATGCTCCAATCATTACACCCACTGGCTCTCATAATATTGTGTGTGTTGTGATTTATATATATATATAGATATATATATATATATATATATATAATTACACACATGCACACACATATTGAGAGCCAGTGTAGCAAGTGGTTTGCGCATGGATTAGCTTTGAGCATTACACTTTTGGACTAGCACTGAGAATACACACACACAACACACACACACATATAT
>NC_056526.1:107947552-107981733 GCF_019175285.1 Sceloporus undulatus
ATATATATATAATATCCCTGGAAGGGATGTGTGTAGCAGCAGGAAGATGTTTTTGAAGCCCGGTTTGGATTCTCTTTCACTCCCAGACAGAGCAAATTACTCTGATTCACAGTTTGAGGTCTTGGAGAATCTCTCTCCTACCCGGATGAAGGAGTGTGAAAGTGTGTGTGTGTGTGTGTTTTGTGTATTTAGACAGACAGATTAGATAAAGAATAGGCCCTCGATCTTTCCATTGCTAGTCTTTAATTTTAAATAGCCCGTTTGGTGTGCGTTGTGTGCCTTCCAAGTTGTTTCTGACAATTGACGACCCTAAGGTGAACTTACCATGGGGTTTTCTTGGCCAGATTTGTTCAGTGGAGGGCTTGTCATTGCCTTCCACTGGGGCTGAGACCCTGTGACTTATCCAAGGTCACCCAGTGGGTTTCATGGCCAAGCTGGGAGTCGAACCCTGTGCATCTCACCCAAAATGGGTAGAGTTGCCTTTCAAGTATCAAGCTGCAAGAGACCCCATTTAGACCGACTCGCCACACAGTGATGGAGGAATGGCTATCTTTTCATATCAGACCTCCAATCCAAGCAGGCCGACAGAGGCTAATAAAATAATTGCCGGACCCACTGATTTAAATGCTTCTTCCTTTGATTAAAACACACTCCTATTGATTAGACAATTAAAGTCCTAGAAGATGAGGTTAGTGAAAGGTTTCATCTGTGGTATATAACCCCCCCCCCCTCCTCCTGCAGATTCACTCCCAAGTCAAGTCTCCAAGGACTTCGTATGGTTCCAATTGTATTGGATCTTAAGGTCATAAAAGGAGAAGGGTTCAACACTCCAGACAATTTGGGTATTAGGGCCTTGTCCCCCAAATTAAATCCTGTCCCTCGCCCAGAGAGATTTTTCTCTGCTCCCCAGATTTCTAACATTGCCGTTAACTTAAAATTCCAGCTGAATATTTAGAAATATAGTTTAGCCATAGGAAGAAATGGGGCAGGCATTGTTCTCAAGGGGATACAAACACAGCAAATGCAAGAAGAGATGATGTTGTGTGCCTTCAAGTCATTTCTGACAGTGACCCTAAAGGGTTTTCTCGGCGGATTTTGTTCAGAGAGGGTTTGCCATGGCCTTCCTTTGAGGCTGAGACAGTGTGACTTGCCTAAGATCAGACAGTGGGCTTCCTTGGCCAAATACAGATTTGAACCCTGGTCTCCTCGTGCCCTAGTCCATCACAAACCATTGCACCACACTGGCTCTCAAATATAAAAGTAGTAGATGTGAATGATTTTCAGTGTCTCACTTTCTTCAGCGTTAGATATTTAGATTGAAATAAATAAAGGGGGAGGATTCTTATGGGGAGCAACATCCCCATTTTGCCTCCTCCACATAGTGATATCCCAGAGGGCAGGTGTGTTTGTATACCTACAAGCCACATGACAACTGATGGCGACCCCATGGATTTCATAGGGTTTTTTAAAGGCAACAACTATCCAAACATGGTTTTGTCAATTCCTTGCTCTGAAATACAGCCTACAACACCTGGTATGATAAAATTTGGTTTTCATACCTCAGGTCTCCATAGTACCTGTCAACTGGGACTCATTCATATACTATTCTGAGCTTGGGACACTCAACATACTATTTGGGTATGTGTGGGAGATGTAATTTTAAAACACAAACATGCACACACACACACACACACACACACACACACACTTGCCCATGTTCTATCATGGTTAGACATCACATTTTCTCCTTATCCTGACATTTTCAACAAGTTTTATTTTGCCCTAGCATGGCATTGTGGTTTAAGTGTAGGACTCTGGAGACCAGGGTTCGAATCCCCATTCGGCCATGAAACCCACTGCTGAACGTGGGCAAGTCACACTTTCTCAGCCTTAGGGGAAGGCAATGGCAAACCTCCTCTGAACAAACCTTGCTAAGAAAACCCCATGATAGCTTTGCTTTAGGGTTGCAATAAGCCAGAAACAACTTGAAGGCTAAATAGCATAAATGTTTTTGACCATCACATAGCAAATGGGACTTCGTCTCGTTTTATTCTTCCATTGTGAATCTGTGCTTCCCAGTTTTGTTGTTGTTGTTTTTCTCTGTCCATTTCAACATGATCCTGGATTGTGTTTGCATTTACATTGTCACATAACATTCAACTGCTCAGAGGGCTGGATCAGTTCTGAATGTCACCTTCTGAACGAACAGAAGTTAGAGGGATCCTTAGCTTTTAAGAGTTTGACAAAGAGAGCAAATGTCAGGAACTAACATTCAGACAGACAAGGATGTGGGTAGGGAAAAGAACTAAAGTGGTGCCAGACTGCTATCAAGCTGGTACGGTGTTCTTCTTCTTCCTCTTCTGTTTTTACAAAGTTCATGTTTCTCCAGAATAATTGCAACAGTGTGATAGAAAGGGTTGCGTTCACTGAGGCTACTCCATATTTAGGCTGTATGGTAAAGATGGGGCAACACTGAAAACTGTGAGTATTCCTAAGACAGATCATGTATAAGGGATGTAAGAAAAAAGCTTGAATTCCATCTATCCCATTTCCCATGTGTGCATGACATCAAATTTGCCTCCTGTTCCCTTCAAGACATTCTTTCAAGATGCAGCTGTTCAGATTTATGGCCTCCTAACTGCCACTTTTCTGACTGCCCAGCTTTCCATGAAAGACAATTAATTCTAGATCTCTTTGCTAAACTATCATGCTTCCTGCCATAGACATCTGCTTTCGACAGAGCTAGCTTATTACTTACTACTTGCTTGAACAGTTTTAACTGTTGTCTTTTTAAAAAGTCCTCTGCATTTTGTTGCTGCTGTTCATTTTCTCATGCAACTAAGTGGCATGGGAAAGAGTTGAATTATTTAAAGGGCTTTGATAAAGTATAAGTTTTCATATTGAATATGTGTACCATCAAGTTGCTTGCCAACTTATGGTGACCCCCATTAACTTTTCATAGGGTATTCTTAGGCAAGGAATGCTCAGAGGTGATTTGCTAGTTCCTGCCTCTATAATATAGCATACAGCCCCTGGTATTCATTGCAGGTCTCCCATCCTAGTATTAAACAAGTCTGACTCTGCTTAGCTTTGAAAATCAGACAGGATCTGGTGACTTTATTTATGGTATTTAGGGCCTGTGTTTAATCTCTGATATCTCCAGGCAGAGTAGGAAAAAACAAACAAACCTGTGTCTGTGATGGAGGGAGCCACTGTCAACCAATGTGGATATCATTGAGCTAGATGGATCACTGCTTAGCTTTTGGTAAGACAGCTTCCTATCCTGTAGCCCCTATACAGAGCTTAGAAAATATACGCTTTGGAACTCCAGCTCCCAGAATCCCTTATTCAGTATGGGTCTGGATGATTCTGGCACCTATGATCCAAAACTGTAGCTTTCCCAAACGCTAGTCTTTCTGTAACAGTTGCTGATCATGGTCACTTTAGGAATTTGCACTAACAATGTTCTTTTTTCTTAATACCCCAAACACCTTTGAACTAGTTTTCTACAAAGAGGTGCCTGGCAGTAGCACTGGAAAACAGAGGCTGTTGGTACATTGAATATCAAGTTTGGTGAATCACAGGGCAGATCTGTCTTGTAGTATCCAATATTTTTTCCCCATTTCAGCAGAAGTTTTTCAAGAAAATTGAAGAGCAAAATGTATGGAGGAGCCTATCAGTCTTACTTCACAATATAGCTCCTTCCTTTCATGGCTCTTCCCTCCCAATGAGGCCACATCAATAGGTAGTGTATCACAAATGGGGCTCTGGAGGCAAGGTTGGTGGTGACTAAATCATATTCCCCATGGCTAACAATTTACCTCAAGTCAGAACGAAGAGGTTAAAATACTATCTCAGCGAGGTGTGCTCTCAGCAACTGTAAAATCCAGTCTCTGAAGTGTCCAGCAAGGGATGAAAGCTGTACAGTGCTCACTGGCTCCCCTTGGGAGTCTGCTACAGCCAAGGCTAAATAAACTCTCCTGCATGTGATAGGAAAACTCAAGCAACAGTGAATCTCTGTTAAATTTTAATTGGCATCAAAATCCAGAGACTCAGATGAGTAGCAACCAGAAGAGAAGTGGATGATTTCAGGTTTCGAAAAAGAATAACAGCAGAATGGCCTTTGGGTTTTGCCTGAAGTGCTGTTGCTATATTCTTACATCTTCAAAGGAGAGGACACTGGAGAAAACATGACATAATATACTAGGAATCTCAGAGGTGTTTTCAATTCCCTGAGGTACATCTAATAAACAGCCATCTTTATAGCCTGCGTAGAATGACAGTCTCCCAAATAAACAGACAAGAATTTGTACACAGTTGTTATTAATGCAGATGAGCTGAAACCCTGACAATTCCAGACTTTCCTTCCATCTTAAAAGTGGTTTACCTTATGCTTGCAGAGATAGGTCTGAAAAGATATTGCTCCTGATTGTCATTATACAAGCCTGAAAAAACAAGAGACATAAAACCTTTTTTTTAAAAAAATGTATGTTGGTTTTATAGAAATTTTGACTTTCTGATTTCAAAAATGACCTCAGATTTGCTCCATTACATACAGGTGGATTTTTTCACAACTTGCTTTGGTGTTTTTATGTTATAATATGTGAATGAAATGATCCCGCAAAGAATAATCCTACAAAAAGTGAAAAGGGGTGGGGGTGGGGGGTGGGGCATGCATCATTTAAACAGCATACCTCAAAGTGACCCAAAGCAGCTTTATTTCGGCTGCTGTACGGGCTCAATATTACCTTATGTTCCCTGCACCATTATTTCTCTCTGTTGCAGTATTAAGTCAAGAAACAGCCCTTGTATTGGTCACCCTATAGAAATAAACCTCTTGCACTGTTCACCCTCAAAAACAGGAGTACGAATCACCCAACTCTCCAGATATCTTTGTGCTGTAAAGCCCAGCATTCTTCACTCCTGGATCTGCTGGCTACAGCTAATGAGAGATTCATCTGAACAGCATCTAGAGGACCACATTATTCCTACCTTGCTGTAAAGGCATGCATTTTAGATCACCTGCTCCCACATGAACTTGCCTGGAATATGGGATCCTCAAAGGATACCCTGCTGTGCTTCCTACCAAGATGAGAGTCTAAGGGTGCATCTACATAGCAAAAATTAATACAATTTGACACCACTTTGACTGCCATAGCTCCACCATACAACATTCTTGGATTTCATGTTTTTTGAGGCACCAGAACTCTTTGGCAGAAAAGGCTAAACACCTTGTAAAACTGCAAGTCTCAGGATTCCATAGGATGAAGCTACAGCACTTAAAGTGGTGTAAAACTGCATTATTTCTACAGTGTAGATGCATTCTTACGTCACCTGAGACAGGATGTTCAGCGTAGCACCACGGTGACTGTAAAACTCCCTCCCAAGGGAAGTCAGCCTGGCTCTTTCCCTTTTGAGCTGATGGCAGCCAAGGCTTATGGCCTGTGGCCCTTAACAACAAGAATGGCTTTTGGGATTATTTTAGCTGTGTGGATCTTTTTTAAAAATAATATTTTGGTTTATTTTGAAAGAACGGTCTCATCTGTCCTACATCACCTTAGGGACACTAGCAAGCTGAAAAGATATAAGCAATTATTTTAATATGAAGTTGAAGGTTTTCATATTATTTTAATATGTTGAATCTCTCTAAAATGGTATCTCCCTACACAAGCTGGCCTGAATCTTAAGATCCTGGAGATAGAGATTTCTAATGGATTGGCCATAGTCACAGGTCTGTCTCCTGAGGATATGCGGTTCAGGGACTTCTCAGGCTGTGGAGTTCCCTTCCACAGGAGGCTAGGCTGGTCCCTTCTCTTCTCTGCTCTCCTTTAACTGGCAGAAAAAGACCTTTCTATTCAATCAAGCATTAGACAACTAATTGGTTTTACAGAAAGGATTTTGAATGGTGGGTGTACGGCTTTTTTACCTTTCTTGTTGGATTTTAAAATATTTTATAGTGTTTTAAATTATAGGGGTATTAACATGAAAGCTAATTTAATTGTTTTCAACCTTTGTATCAATCAGGTTTTTAGTTGTAGTATGTTTTAACCTACTTGTGAGCCTCTTTGGGGCCTATATTAGGAGAAAGGTAGAATATAAATAAAATATAAACCAACAAATAAATAAATCTACTAATTTCACTATAACAGGCATCATTATAGCTTACCTATCAATTGCACAATTCACTTCTTTTTTCTGATAATCAGGCATTCTAGGGCAATGCTATTCAAAAGGGTGGTCCATGAAGCAGTATTGGTTCACAAGCCATTGGCTGATGGTTCATAAAGTGTTTCCAGGAAAGAAATAGTTGTTACCAATGTTATCAGTCTCAGTTACATTAGAGGGAGAAATGCCTCTATCTTTAAGAAGACCTGCCAAAACCTTTGACCATCTACTTTCCTTCAATTATGTCTTTATGCCTCACTTCAGCCTTACTGCTATTTTTAACTTTGGACTGTATGTTTTTTATGATTAATAATAGATTTATTGTATCTTTTTACTTACGTTATATATTTATATCTTGACAACATAAAGTTATTGCAAATTCTTTATCTTAAACCAAATAAAAGCATGATGTGTCACTGCAAAGCTTTTAAGCTTAAGAACTGGTCATTGTAAGACTTAATAAGATTTTAAAGAAACATGTCTGTTGTAAACTCACTTACATTCCCAGGAGAAATGTGGGCTCCTGACATGTCTGGAGTTCTTCTTCATTGCAGATGGGCAGAGAAGAAAGGAACCACAATTTTCTATACCTGACCTCATGTGTTCTCTCCGGGGAGTCCTGCAGCAAGCATAAGAGGCCTGAAAATAGTGGAATAGGCCAATCTAGAGGTTGCTTGGCTGGCTGGAGGCACAAGTATAAATTAGGATTCCAGACAGTCTTTCTTTAGTGGGTACCCTTGCCCTCCCTCCCTCAACTTTCACTGAATATGTAGATTCGACTGTAATAACATCATGTACTAGGTTGCTTATTTTGTTATGTCTGTGCTTGATTCTTGTCACAACTTTGGAGTGGTGTTTTGGGCATAAGGCTGGATTCATTGTGTAGGAAAATTAATGTTTGTGTGCCAATTTTCCAGCTTTGCTGATCCCAATGGGGCATCTTGGCAGTCAAGACATTTGGGAGAGGCTCAGCTTGAGGGCTTATGTATCATCCCTGGCAGCAAGAGTCCTGCAGTGCCTTTTGCATTTGTGGATCTCAGTTACCACCATTCCATGGCTCTTCCCCAACAGAAAGGCTGAGGGTGGTTGTCATCAGATGGCAGGTGGGTTATCCAATGCTGGGCTCCATGCCTTATGCTTCATCAAGGCTTCAACAGCTTTAACCAATAAAGTGTCTTTTTATGCCATCATAATTCAAAAAGGATGATGAGAAATTGGAGTATGTCCAAAGGAGAGCAACTAAAATGGTGAAGGGTCTTGAAACCATGCCCTATGAGGAACAGATTAAGGTGCTGGAGATGTTTAGCCTGGAGAAGAGAAGGTTAATAGGTTTTTTGATCGCCCTGTTTAAATATTTAAAAGGATGTAATATCGAGGAGGTATCAAGCTTGTTTTCTGCTGCTCCAAAGAACAGGACCCAGAATAATGGATGCAAGCTACAAGAAAAGAGATTCCACCTCAACATTAGTAAGGGCTGTTCGACAGAGGAACAAACTCCCTCAGAGTGTAGTGAAGTCTCCTTCCTTGGAGGTCTTTAAGCAGAGGCTGGATGGCCATCTGTCGGGGATGCTTTGATTGTGATTTCCTGCATGGCAGGGATTGGACTGGATGACCTTTGTGGTCTCTTCCAACTCTATGATTCTATGATTTATTCCTGTGGTCTTTTCATCCAAACCCTCCTTCTCTTTAACCTGACAATCCCATTTCTAACATGGGGTTCTGGTTCAAATTTTTAATTAAAAATTGCTTCAGGTTTTTTAATTTCCTATATATTTTGTTTTTAAGTTGTTTAAGTTCTTGATTTTTTTTGTAGTTTGACAAAAACATTTCAAATACATAATTATTGCAACCCTAACCATTAGTTAAAAATGAAGACATAATTATAGAAGAAGAGGATAAAGAAGGATATAGGAGAATTATGTCAATCAATCAATCAATCTTTATTAATGCTTAAGCCAAAGGCCATTTGCATGATAAAATATAAAACCAATAACAGCAATTCAGAATTATAAAATATTCCATCAAATAGCATCCAGATTTAATACATGATATACTTCCGATCAATTAAATAAAACAACTTCAAAAGAAAAAAACCACTTCAAGGTTTGGGTAAGATCATCCACCTAAGAATCATTAAAAACATTTTTATGTTGTCTCATTTTATGATCAGTAGTTCATTTTTTATTTGGTAGTCATGTTGTTTCCTAGCGAAATCAAACAAAAATGCAATATTTGCTGTTTACGTTTATCACTGTTTTTAGGCCCCCTACTTGCTGATAAGTGGGACACATGGACAAATACAAAGAAGACTTAATGCAAATCCATATTTTTGATGTATAATTATATATGTACCATCATCTACAAAAGGATGATCTAACCAGTATGTTGTCTGTGCAATAATATTTAAATGTACCTAACTCTTTTCTCCTTTCTGATCCCATAATAATAATATCCAACAGTATGTGGGTTTTGCATTATGTATATTCCTAGTGTCCTATTTTTTGTGTGCATTTGTTTGAATTATTTCTATGAAGTCTCTCAGCCAAATAGTTCCCTGGGTAGCTGACAACAAAATAAAAAATAATAATAAAATAATTACAACAAAAATGTATTGAATCAAATTCTTATCTCAGGATCTTCCACTGTTTGAGGTACAGCAAGTGGCCATCATGGAAAGTATAGTTTCAGTGGTGACATCCCAACATTGTTGGGTCTCCATAAAGTTTCAACTGGTGTCTTTCCCCTTATTACTATAGTCCTTTATTTATTCAGTTTAGCTGGATATCTTTTGCTTCATCTTGTTTTGCTTTATCTGTTTGCTGTTTTATAGATCAATTGCTTTTAGCTTAATTTTAAATGCTTTATTTTAAATGATGTATATCTTTTAAAATCATCTAAATCTTCCTGACAATTGAAATGAAGGCTGATGTTTAAATGCTAACAAGTAACAAGCAAACAGCAGGTAAAGGCCACAGACAGATACCTTGAAAGCTCCAATTTTAAAATTAATATTTTTAAAAATACTCCTAGGTAACAGTTACAATTCTACATGTAAAAGTCAGAAGAGTTTATATCTTTAATAAATACAAATATTCCATCTTGAGTGTGGTATAAAAAAAATGTAATGGATGGTTTTCACACACCACCACTTCATACTCTGTAAGCATTCATATAAACCATTTCTTTACATTACTTACAGTGCCACTGATACACTATCAAGATCCCTGACAGGAAGGTTTACATAATCAAGCACTAAAGCAGTTCACAGAGGCAGGAGTGCATACTATATATCACAGTGTGGTTTTTATACACAAACAAATACCATCAATCTCTGGGCCACAGCAGCGGTGGGAAAAGGTAGCCAAAGCCGTAAAACTTTTTAAAATTAACGACTGGCCGACACAGCAAGATTGCTACATTTCTGTGTTCTGTATTTCTTTCCCTACGATTTGCCAGACTCACCACAGAGGTTAGACTTTTATTTTTGTTTGTTGCATTATGTCATGCACTGTTTCTCCCATTTGCTGCAGAGTGCTGGGGAAGGCAAGTCAAGCTTTCCCAGTTAAGTACTGTTGATATTAAGGATTCCCCTCGGGCATCTACATTTCCTCAGCCATTCTGCTTCCATCCCATGGCTTTGTGGAATTCACTGTGTCAGTTTCTAAGTGCAACATCCGAAGTCCATCAAGCACTCCTTTCCTAAATCTAGTTGACATCAGCTGCTGAACCATGATCTTCTGGAGCTCTTTGTGGTTGCCCAATTTCTCCCAGTAATGCAGAGTTTTTCATAGGTAGATGTTTTTTTGGCAGTATCTAGTTTTCTGTATAACATCATCCAGTGCCAGTATATAAGTTGCAGTTCTCAATTTAGCCCTCATCTCTCTTCAGTTCAGTACAGTTTATTGCATAATAGCTAACCAGCCTTTTTTGCTTAGACACCAAGAAGAGAGGCAAAAAAACAATCACACAGATTAACAACAATGATTTAAAAAGAAATGTGATTAATCAGTTTTGCGAAACATACTAAAATACTACAGAGGTTCATTAATCAGTGAAAGAATGCATTAATTAAAATGGCTGTAGGAGCAGATCCTTTTGCCAGCAACTATAAAAACATCTCTTTTTCATAAATACACTTTTATCTGATAATCCACCAGATAATTTCTCCAACACGGATATTGTTTTTCTGCTGCCTCTGAATAATTATCCTGGAAATTTATATCTGATTCTGGTTTATTCTGTGTTTATGTGTGTGCTTGCATGAACATGTCTACATGTGTAAACATTTGTATAAACTAAACAATATGAGGAATCAGAGAGGGAATGCAGGCTGAGTCTTTCTTATTTGAAATGCTTGGGCCCAGAAGTGCTTTGGATTTTGGAATTGGGGGGGGGGGGGGGTTCTGGAACATTTGCATATACTTAATGAGATATCTTGGAGGTAGAATCCAAGTCTAAACATGACATTCATTTAAGTTTCATAGACATCTTATACACATAGCCCGAAGGTATTTTTTTGCATAATGTTTTTAATAATTTTGGACTTGAAACAAAGTCTGGTACAATAAAGATTAGAAAGCAAAGATGTCACTATCTCAGCCACCCATGAAAAATGATCTAGATTTTCGAGTGTTTCAGAAATCTCTAGAGTGTGAATGTAGCTATACTGAATTGTTGTCAGTGAGCCAAGTATTGAAATATCCGTAAGTACTGAAACTGGTTAACAATTTTTTGTTGCCACATTGCCATAATGCACATAAAATTTTACATATGCTTTTTGATAGGGGAAAAATGAAAGGAAAAATCTCATATGGACAAACTAAAACTATTCAGTAATCCCTATGGACCTTTATAAAAACAGCCAAGAGCTTGGAGAGATAAAAATTAGCAAGGAGAGACACACACTCCACAATTAGAAATAAGATATTCCCCTCTTGCTCAAATAACTAATGGGATGCTCCTGAGACTGACATGAAAAAGGAGCAGGTTTTACACTTATTATTAACTATAATTGGCCCCAAAGATATAGTGGCACGTGCCAACACATTTGCAGCCATGTCGGAGATGTGCCTTCCTACACATGGCAAAGCTTCCTGACACCTTGATGTGATTTTTTTAAAAAGGAAACGTAGAGGGTAAAGTATATTGTGACTGAAGGATGGGATGAAAATAACTGAAACTAATAAAGAAGGATGGCACTGAATCCTACACATTTTATTCAGGCAGCAAATAGAAAGTTTTCAAGGATAGCCATTATAAATAACACAATAACTGATCAAAAAAATCAGTGCTTCACTTCTGATACTTGGAGCACTGCCTTCCTCCCCTTTGTACTAAACTTGGAAGCCCTTGTTGTTATCGTTAATTGCTGTCAAATCAACATTGACTAATGGCAATCCTATGAATTAAAGACCAACCAAGACCCCTTTTATTAACAGTTACACTCAAGTTTGTATCATCTCTGCTTCAGTCAGTCCACCTGAGTTGTGATCTTCCTTTTTTTTCTACTGTCAATAGACTGTTAGAGTTGGATGGGGTAGTGAATGTCACAGGGAACCTCTTGACTTTAAATAGACAGAATACATGGTGCAATCTGGCAGCTTTTTCCCTCAAGGAACATTTCACCCCCCTTGTGTGCCCATATCCATAGCTGGAGAATTTCTGAGTTATAGGAAAGAAACTGATAGAAAGCATTCTGATGCTCAAGTACAGTCGGCCCTTCTTATACACAGATTTTTTATACTCCGATTCAAGCATCCGTGGTTTGAAAATGTTAAAAAAAGGTATAAATTTCAAATATCAGACCTTGATTTTCCATTTTTTATAAGGGATACCATTTTGCTGTGTCATTATATTTAATGGGACTTGAGCATCCATGATTTTGTTATCCACGGGGGATTATGGAACCAAACCCCAGCATATAACAAGTGTCCACTGTACCATTTCTGGTTCCAGGAGTCTTGCTTATGTCACATTACTATCACACCTTGCTCTCTCCTGTCATTTCCTTGCTATAAAGTGCTTTGTGTTTTATTATGAAGCTGTATCTGATGGTGGTAAGTCTTGACAAACATGTGCTTAGTTAGAAAGGCTTATACAACAGCCCCAGTTGTAGTATAATGTTGGCATAGTCAAAACTGAACTACAAGCCTGTTTTAAGCCCTTGTTCACCATTTTGTAAGATTGACTACTACATAATTTAACTATTGTCAGTTGTGTCTAGTCAAGAAGGGCAACAACAAATTTGCTCTTCAAATTGCTGTTGAATTTGTCTTTGACAGCCAATGAATTATGATTTCAGTTTTGAAATATATACATCTCTAAGGTAAGCTGCCTCTTCTGAAGATTTCCAGGAAGGTGAATTCATGCTTTTACAGGGTGAAATACCACAAAGGTAACTTTGGCAGGCTTCCTACAATGGGTTTTAATATGTTTGACAATGGTTAATGCTAACATTGAAATGTACAAAGCTCTTTGCTCAAATGACCATATTGTGTACTAATTAAGTAGTAATTCTTACAACAACCACTGAGAAATATCAAATTATTAGACCCAAATTTTAGATGATAGGGCAAGATTGAAGGTAGTGGCTAGCCTAGGGTCATGTAATTACCACTTAACAGAGGTGAGAATTGAAGTCAGTACTCAGTATTTCCTGAGTTCATTGATGTGTTGATATTTTATACTTGATTTCAAGTACTAGGTAACATTGTTTGATATCATCAGAACAGTGGTATTTGTATTATTGCTGTCATATCCAGTAAAAAAAATCATACCTATACATAAGCTTATACATATATATATATATATATATATATATATATATATATATATATATATCCATAGAGATATCATGCACAAACTATAGTAATATCTTTCAGATAGGTAGCATATAAACTTTTTGCAGCTTTAGCAAATAAGGCTGTTTTATGTGTAACGTATAGATCACAGTCTGAAAATAACCAGCATATTTTCATATAAGAGCCCCCCTGCCTCCCTTGCATGGAAGCCAGGATATGACCCAAGAATCTCTTCCTGGGGTTTTGATAAAGCTGGCAATACAGTAAATAATGTAAAATGGCTATCTTGTAATATTTCTGGAATATGTTCCCGGTTGCGTAACACAAAATGTGAGGGTAATTCCACTTTAAAAGAAGAGTGAAGGTAGGGTTAAGTCAACTTCGTTCTTTCACTAATGGTAGAGAATATTCACAAACATTTTAACAATACAAAGAGAAAAGAATAAAAAATCTGATCATTTTATTTTAGATAGCAAGGACATGTGCCTGATTGATTTTCTAAACTCTGGTCAAAGGACCAGCAGTATAGAACAGGTGAAGGCAATGGCTCCAGGTTCAAGGACCAATTTGGAAGATCACTTTTGATCTTGAAAAATTGTCATTTTTTTTATTGGTTACAGGCTTGAAAGTGGAATATTGAGCTTCATTCAGTATGTCTGGGGGAAAAAAAAGCTTTCATGGAATTAATGGAAGCTCATGCCACAGTCCATTCACTAGACTTTAATTCCATGCTTCTCTATCTTTGGTCCTCCTAATGTTTTGCACTTCATCTCCCAGAATGTCTCACCACTGCTATGCTGGCTGGGATTTCTGGGAGCTGTAGTCCAAAATTTGTGAGGACTACAGACTGAAAACTGCTGCTTTAAGATACCGTAAGACATTTGGTTGCTTTTTGATGAAATAGGGGTTCGACAGATTGGCAGAAAGGGGTGATGAGACACCATCTCTTTCTGTCCAGGAAGCAGGTTGCACCAACCACATGCTGCAACCTGCACATGGCGCAAAAAGAAGCCCTGAAAGGGGGCTTCTTTTTGCGTCATAGGAGCACCATAACTGCTGCAGTACATCATTATGACGCTCTTCATGCGCAGTGTTGTTTGTGCACTGCACATGAGGGACATCATCATGGCACGCCCCATGTAAATGGTGTGCACCAAGATGGTGTCTCGGTGGAGGAAGAAGGGCTAGGAGTGTGTAAATACTCCACCTTCCCTCAGCCCTACCATGCACAGAGGAAACAGAAGGATATCACACCATGGTTCAATAAAAATCAGCAGTCACTTTTAAATCTATGGTTTCTTGAGCACTCAACCAGAATAATCCACTGAGGTGTAAATTCATATTCCCTATGCATTATTATGTGGATTGAAAACACTGCCACATGAATCTCACTATAAACACAGTGTGTATTTCCTCTCAGACAGAACATATTGTGGGAGTACAACTTGTTGTTTCTTTTTTCTGCATCACTTGAAAGCAAGAGCCTCTCCAGGGTGATCATTCTACCAGAAACATTTTTGCTGATCATTGTTATTACTGTTACATTTTACCCTTGACATCAGCTGGCTAGATGTATATTTACTTGGGCAGACATTTAACTACTACTTTTAAAAATCCAGTGGTTGGTTTAGTGGTGATCCATGCACTTCAGCTGCTCACAGGAGGATATATGACAAGACATCAAACAGCATGTGAGTAATCCTTTAAATTATGACCTTGTGAAGATGAAGTAGGAAAAAGTACCTCCTGTTTCAGTTGCTAGACATTTGAACACTTCTGTCTTGAGGGAATTGGTTTGCACCCTGCTGAGAACACATCATTAGCAGCAATGGATGAATATTGTTCCATTCGTTTTTGTCAAAAATAGCTACGTTCCACCAATTGGTGCACTGAAGTCCAGCTCTCCCTACCTAAAAAATCCTCGCACAGGGTCACAGCATCAGACACAGAACCGAAGAATAAAAACTGAATATAACTTGCCAAAATAATGTGATACAGAGACTGAATGGTATTTGGTTGGCCTGGCAAAGAAACACATAGTCGCACATCTTGGGGAGATAATTACACATCTTTCAATAGTGCAATTGGGTGGAAAGAGACTGACATCTATTTCTGGTTCCTCTACTGATCTGTTGCAATACCAAAGTTGTTCTTTCTCAATGCTTAATTTATAGTTGGATAATTTGGGTGCTTGGAGGGATTTGATTTCCAGGGGTGCTGAAGGCAAGCTTTAATAGAAAGCCCCAGAAGGCACAGGTGCCTCCTAGCTCTTTTAAAATGAATATAGGGTTGCAGTCTTCTAAAGGGTATACTTGGCACATTGAGAATAAAATATTATTTGTGTTGTTGAAATATAGTTATGTGGCTGATATTTCAAAGAAAAATCACAAAACGATCTAATCTAGATTATCAAAATCCTCATAGGTGGTGATCCTGCACAATAACCAGTGACAGAGAGGCAAAAGAGAGGAATGATGTAAGGTATGTAACTTATTTAGAGAAAATCAAAACATATCACCAGAATGTATCCCTACTAAACTTTATACACACAACAAAGGAATAACGAGTTTATATAATAGAGGCTACTTCCACGCTCTGGGACTCTCTGCCAAACAAAGCTAGGCTGGTCACTCTCTATTATGTAGCAAGAAAAAAATATTTTTATCATATGTGTGTGTGTGTGTGTGTGTGTGTGTGTGTGCCATATTTTTATTTTCATTGTTAAGTTTTAAGTGCTTTTAAACTGTTTAAACTGTTTTACATTGGTTCTGCTTTTAATAGGATATCTGTTATTAAAGATTTTTTGTAGTCATTGTCTTTTAGCTGTACTGTATTTCGTTTTAATCTTGGATCCTTGCATTCACATTTGAAGAAAGGAGGGATATTAAGTCACTAAATCAATTGGTGAATCTCACTGACATAATATCTGGTACAATTATAGTCTCTGAGGCACACTTTTTTGCTTGCCACATCAGACTTTCGTTGGGGCTCTAAGTACCAATGAGCCAAACAATATCTCTGTAAATTGGATTGCTGTGTAGAAAGGAGGAATTCAGATGTTCTCTCTCTCTCTCTCTCTCTCTCTCTATATATATATATATATATATATATATATAGTGGGTGAAAAGGAACAGACAAGCTCCCCTTCTGAGCACAGTTATGGGAAACTATTCAGGACCCCCAAACAGCAAGAATGGGGCTCAGGTTTATGCTGAGAGACAATCTCCCGTGTCTGATGGCCAGAGATAGGAACTAACTAGTTAAAAGCACTTTAGTTATAAATTTAGTTGGAAATTTTCTAACAAATAGACACCAATTAAATTTACTTATAATTCAAGAAATTGATTTAACTTGGAATTTCTATATTAAGTTGTTAACTAAGTTATTAATTGATTATATGAGAGAAAATGCCAAAGAGAAAACAAAATTGTACATTTGCCAGCTTGCTCCTGTCTAGTTCTCTTGGATTTTTGCAAAACTACTTCTTCCTTTTTTGTTAACCTTTTAGCATTTTGAAGCCAAATAATCCTTTGTATTCTAAGCTAGACACCCCATAGAAGTTTCTCATATCTATCAGGAAACTTTTTCTACCAATTCGTATATCTTTGTATATACAAATCGCCAAGGCCAGACTTATTATAGATGATCTCTAGATGCAGAAAATTGAAAAACAGTGTGTAGGTCCTTCCACGCTACAAAATTATAGTGCTATATTCCACTTTTAATTGTCATGAGAGCATTCTATGGAATCCTGGGATTTGCAGTTTAAGATCAGGTACTTAGACTACTCAGGCAGAGAACTCTGATACCTCTCACAAAATTACAAATGATTTCATAGGATAGTTCCATGACAGTTAAAGTATAGTTTTACAATTGTGAATAGACCCTGACATTTCGGGGGCAATGAAACAAAACTGCAGTTGTCTAAACCAAGAGACCACTGATACAACAAAGTCAGGTGATGCCAGGTGGAAAGTAAACAATTGCTTGTTTGGGGCTATGTGATACCACACTAACTCATCTTCTTTAAATAAACAGATTTTTTTTCAGGCCTCAGATGTCCACCTTTCACAGGCTGGCAGTGGCTGAATAAAATTCATAATCTTGTTTTGGCTTACTGAAAACTTGAATCCTCTCCCATTCCAAGATGCTGTGAGTCTGTCAGTTCACTGGTAGTACCTTCTCCCCATTACTTGCACTGTTAATTTTGAATTGCAGTGGGATATCAAAAGAGAGGGTATGGTATATGGTATGTGACAATGAGGCCAACAAAGAAATAGTTGCTGGAATGGTTTGAACTCCTAACTCCAATGATAAACTTGATTTTTGCCCATTGTGTACAGCCTCTGTGATGCAACTCCCCAAATGGATCCTATGTTTGAAATATGGCAGTAGCCTGTTTTGCTGTAGTTGTCTCGGCACATATCACACAATAATGGAAAGGACACATATAGGAAAAAACCTGTAATATGCAGCCCCAGTTCAGCCCTACAGCATGGCAACTGATACCTTTGTGGGAGACCAGTCTTTTCCTAATAGAGTGACAGGCAGTTTGGTTAAGTCTAGCACAAAGCATTTAAAAATATATCACATTTTATTTCAGGGAAAAAATACTTCTTTTGTTTAAATTTTAATTCAGTTGCAATTTTCTGACTCATTTGTGTTTGTATTGAAGTGGTCTTTTTCTTCCAAACACCAAAGGAACACATGACTAAAATAGGAAAACACAGACTACACTCTAGTCTGCTATGCCTTTGCTGTCCCTAACACAAAACACATGGCCATCAACTAAAATATAGAGGTAAGTGTAGGAAGAAAAAGAAAGATGGGCAAAATATAGCCCCCTGGGGAATACCCTGATTTACGTGTCAATAAGTGGTTTCACTTCACTGCAGAAATTTATGACTCAGTGCAAGTACCATAACTACTACTATGATAAACCTCTAAAAAGAGAACCTATTCAGGAGATTCTAATCTATTGCTGTCATGAAGTAAATTTGATTGGACAAATTTTAATATTAGTGAAACGGGAAGTAGAAAATTGTACATTGTTCTCAGTGCTTCACTGAAGAGTTTATGTATTCAGTATTTGGGGAATAAAACACAGACAAAAAGAATTAAGATATTTTATAATCAAATAGGCCCTCCCCCCCCTCATATGGTTCCCTTAAAACCCTTGTTATAAACTGGCAGTTTCCTGCACAGAAAGCAAGTTTCCTGTACAGAAAAATAGTATTTTCTATGCATAAATATTAATTTTTGCATAGAAAAATTCTGCAGAATGTTTTCTTGCATATGCTGCAATTTTGTGCAGAAAAGAAAAGCACATGTATTTTCTATGAAAAATTGGTCCTGAACCAAGAACCCTATCTAAGGGTCGAAACAGACAGTTCTAAAGGGGCAGCTTAACACCGCCCCTTTGAGCACCAAATTGAGGCTGTAGCAACACCATGGCCCCAATCTGGCTACTTGTCGGCTCAAAAAGGGGTGGCAAAATGCCATTGCCACTGCAGCTTTGCAGTGCTCCTGCAGCATGCAACACCTGAACACCACACCACCAGAGTGTTGCAACACTGACCACCATCTGGGAAGGCGGGCAGTGTGATACCAGCTTGGGGGTGGCATCAGGCCATGTGTCATCTAAATGCCACACCTCCTTGCCACTCCCAAGTTGGAGCTTACTGCCAGTCTGTTCCATCCCTATGATTCTCTTTATCAGTTTCTTGACAGTCAAGAAAAACATTCTCCAACCATTAAATAAAATATTTTTGGAATATTGTTCCCATCCCTGTCTGGGACTCCATTCCTAGCATATGTTCCAGGGTGCTCAATCCCTGAGGGATCTTGGAGAGTGTATAGCTAACCCAGACTTTGCTGTGGTGAAAAGTCTGTTACAGAAAGCTTCTGTAAAATCCACCCTGACTTTTTTTTTCTGACCAGTTATTAGCATGGCAGCATGATAATACTTCTGAGTTCTTAATACAAACATTTGTGTCAGTTATAGATAATTAGATTTTCTTTCTATGAATAAAATTTTATTTCGTGTGAAATGGGGAGGCTAGAGGTGTATCCTCCTACTGGCTACAACCATTTATTTTACAGGGATTTCTGACCCCATTTAGAACAATTAAGACTTTTTTTTTATGCTTGTCATCTTTGAATGAATTTAGCATTCCATTAATTATAAGATGATGAGCTGGGAGCCTCAGGGAATAAAATTTCTGCAGTTGCTCATAAAATAGCCACCACAAGGACATGGAAACCTTTTATCTTTCACCATATCCTAACACTCCATCTCTGTTAATGGCTTGATATACTTTGAACTGCTTAGCTGATTGGTCAGGTCATTGCAGGAACTGCACACCATTTGGGTTTCTGTCTTCTAGCTATATCATTACTTGATGGTTCATCTCCTTCTCCACCACCTCTCCATGAAAAAGAAAAGAGCTGTTTTGCCACAGGCTTTAGGAAAGCAATCTTCCCTCTCTGATACTATCATCATAATCTCATCCATAAGAACTGGCAAAATGTGCTTTTCCATTTCATTTTCCCAACCAACCACAAAGGAATTTCATGTCAGCCTTATGTCTGCTTCATGTATCAATATACAAAAAATTATTGAAAGTTATTGACCACGGGCAAGTCACACTCTCTCCACATCAGAGGAAGGCAAAGGCAAATCTGCTCTGAATAAATTATGTCAAGAAAACCACACAACATGTTTGCCTTAGGGTTGTCATAAGTTGGAAAAAAACTTAAAGGTACACAATAACATCCAGATCTGATAATGTTGCATTACATTTCCAGAACAGCACAATTGCTTGTTAATAGTATATGAGGTAAGTGAAGAAATGTAGTAATTAGCTTGTATGCACAAACAGATCATACTGCTAGTTGAATTAAGCTAAATCTTCAAAATATCTGTACATGCAACTGGTGAACCTTTTAGAGATCTCTGCTAGTCATCTGTCTTGTTCTTGTTCACAGTGTTTTCAAGAAATGTTGTACTGAATTTTGTTCAGTTTGTATTTCAGTGAGCAATTAACGAAGTTTGCACTTCAAGACATAATATCTAAAGTGGAAAATAAATACATATTGAAATAAATGTATTGTGGGAAAAGATATGCCAAAAATGAAGCACTTATCAGTCAAATAGTCATACTGTCTGGAAAAAAAGCAAATATGAAAATGTGTAAAGTAGGAAAACTTCACAAACATATCTATGCTTTAGAGTTAGAAATTGATGCACTTATAATTAAATGTAATCATTTAGTTATTCCAATAAAATTTAATCCAATTAGTAATAAGACTAGTTTGGGAGAGGAATAGACATATTTGCATCTAGATAGTTTTCCAATTTTCCACACCAGCCACCATTCTGGGGCTTTTCATCTGTCCCAGGAACCTGAATACTGAGGTTTTTAAGCTTAGGTCTTTTGCTGGCATCCACAGGTGAATCAGGAAGCTAAAGCAGAGTGAGGGGTAGGGAGAGGGTAAGGCGATGAGACGATAAAGTAAGGTGAATGGGAAAACAAGAACAGGATTTGGGTGGAGTAGTTGTGAAATGGGGTTTTTATGCAGCTCTTTCACACTCCCAAGTTCAAAAAGAAGAAGAAGAAGAAGAAGATGAGTTGTGCAAAGGAAAAGTGAAATCCTATATGACATTTTTCAGTTTCATTCCGATAAAGGTTTCAGTGAAAGCATTTAAGTTGAATTTAAACAGCAATTCAACTTAATTCCCCCCTATTTTTATGTAAACATAAAACATAACTGAATTAGATTTTCTCTGTATATTAGTGATTAACTAAACACACGTCTACCCCAATACCTATACTTTTCCCTGGGAAGTGACATTATTTCCTTAGCCATTTTTCCTTTCTATCCTCTTGACAACTATTAACTAACAATTTTTTGAAGAAGAAATTCACCACCTTTTGGAACAGGTTTGCAAATAAGAAGCTTTTCGAAGCTGAACAAAGTAGCTGGAACTAGCTTTTGAGTGTTACCATGACCTTGGTCTTTATCAGTTAATTGGTGTCATTCTGTTGTTAGCAGTTAGTTGGAGCACCTGGAAAAAAGCTGTCTCATCTCTGAAAAAGATGTTTCTCTCACATGCTGTGTCTTATCTTAAGAAGGTTGAAAGCTGGTTCAGCTGTCTGCAAGCAGACTAAGGATGGCTAACATATGCTTCCCCAATCTGATGCCTTTCCTCTGACAAAGGCTGTCCTGGAAGAATAAGGACTTCTTTCTTGCTACCTTTGCAAGACAGCTAAAACTTTGCAAATCAGTGTGCTTTATCTGTAGCCCACACACATCTTGGTTGCACCATTTTTGTCAAGATAAATGACAAAGTGATTCTGATCTGTTTTTTTGTTCTATCTCACCCAATCAATCAGTACACTTTATGGCTGAAGTGACATTTCCAGGTATTAAAGAGCAATAATAGCCTGCCACTGATATTTTAGGCAAAATCATCATAATGCCACAATAACAGAGCATCAGCATGGTGCAGTGGTTTGAGGTTTGGACTAGGGCTTTTGGACACCAGGGTTTGACTCCTCACTCAGCTATGGAAACCACTGGGTGAACTTGGGCAAGCCACATTCTCTCAAAGCTTTGCTTAAGGCAATGGCAATCCTCCTTTAAATGAAACTTAGGCACGTTACAGAGCGCCCAAGAAGGGCGTTCTGCCGCCGCCGCCGTTTGCTATGTCCGGGAACCACAGCGGCCAAACTGCGCGGTTCCTGGGCACAGCAAGAAAGAAGCGCCAAAATGGCACTTCTTTCTGTGATCCAGAAGTGGCGCCGTGAGGTGCTAGTCGCACACTCACGGCGTCACTTCTGCCTCATGACGTCCGGACGCTACACGTCCACAACGTCAAAATGGCGCCCCCCGTGTGGACGGGTGCTGCCATTTTGTATGGATTCGGTCCGTATTAGGGTTGTGGGGCGTCCGGAAGTGACGCCCCTTCTCAACCCTAACACGCCCCTTCCTAACCCTAGCACGCCCCTTCGGCACGTCTGTAACGCGCCTCAGAATCACAGAGTTAAAAGAGATCACAAGTCCTATCCAGTCCAATCCCATCTTGTTTATTTCCCATGCTTTGTGCATTAGTGTAGAGACATCGAAGACCATGATTCCTCCCCACTAGCTGCCTGTGTAAAGTTTCTTTCCTTCCACTGTTGGTTCCTTGCACTATTTGCCTTGTTCCCTCTGTAACAATTTGACCAGTATCTCCAGCCCTTGATATACTCCTACCTTCCAAAATACTGTCTCCCTCACCCACATAACTTCTCAAGAAAATGCTGAGATGGGGTTGCTAGAAGTTGGAGTCAATTTGAAGATGCACAACAACAGCAAGAACAGTAACAAAGGGCCCGAACAGACAGGCCAAAATAAAGCTGCTTTGGGTCAGTTTGGAAGTATGTTGTTTAAATGCTGCATGTGTCCTAAGAGGCTGGAAAATGCGGCAAAGCCATGCTTCATTCCTAAGGGCTGGAGCACAGCTTTGGAGCAGCTTCTGGCCTCTTAAGATGCATGTGTCATTTAAATAGCATACCTCCAAACTGACCCAAAGCAGTTTCATTTTGTCCTGTCTGTTCAGGCCCATAGAAAACCAAGTGTAACTTTACTCTCTACCTATAGCAGAATATGACATAGCCCACATACTGGTACTTCGAATGTTACAAATGGTATGGAAGCAAACTCTCTTGATTGACTGCTTGGACATGAAAATATTTTACTTTTTCCATGGCACTTTGATATGATCTACCATCTTTTGAACTTATTCCTAATTTTGGAAACCTGTCAGTTAAGTTTTTGAGTCTCCTATAAAAAGTTCTTGTGGTTTTATATTTTTATAGGTCCATAATAACATGTGTTATTACTAATGCCTTCTTATATTCTGTTTTAGAAATACATCAGGTTTTCTATCCACATTTTAAAAAATCCAAATTTTTCTTCATTGTATAAAATTATCACAATTTGTGCTTTCTTATTTTTCAAAAGAAATAATTTGCCATTTAATTATGTGATTATTTGCTGTCTTAACTGGGATACTCTGAGGTTGTTGTTGTTGATTTTGAAAACAATGTAAGGGCCTTTACAGACCAGCCTGAAAGGCCAGCCTGGGGGCAGAGTCAGGGGGGTAGCATCCTGATGACACACACTCAATTCTGCCCTCCAGGGCACCCTGATGCCATGCACCACTCCAGATGGTGCACATCAACATGGTGCACCTTTAGCGCTGCATCCAGATAATATAGCTCCAAAGGGGTGCCATATAGCCATGCTGCTGCAGCTATGACACCCTCAAAGGCCAGACCAGGGCCGCGGTATGAGGTTGCCGCAGCCCTCATCTGGTGCAAAAAGAGGCAGCTTGTAGAGGCCCTAAGTAAGTTAGGTAATGAATCATTTTTGACTTCTGAAATATGTTGGATTCTGACTATTATTTAATAATGAACATTGATGCCAACTCTGCCCAGGAAATGTCATCACAAGACCTAATGGTATCACCTACAATATATGGGGAAACTTCATGTGGTCATCCTCCAGTGTGATCTATGCTATACTGTGTCACCAATGCCCTTCAGCACTCTACATTGGGCAAACAGTCCAGTCCCTGTGCCAGAGGATAAATGAACATAAATCAGATATTAGGAATGGGAATACACAAAAACCGGTGGCAGAACATTTCAGTCTCCCTGGGCATTCCATCTCAGACCTCAGAACAGCGGTCATTGAACAAAAGAACTACAAAGGTAGATAGAAAGAGAAACAGTAGAGCTGGGATTCATCTACAAATTACAGCCCCTCAGTAATGGACTGAACAAAGACAATGGTTTCCTGACACACTACATGCACTATCTGACCCCAACCTCATGGGGGGTGCCCTACATTCATCTATTTTCCTCACCACAGGCTAGTCCCACTGCAAACTGGATCTGCCACTTCCTTCCCATGTACAAAGACCAGTTTTCTATGTCTTTGTGCACTAACAACCATCATTAAAATTGGACCTGCAACTTCATTTCCATACACATTTAATTATATATGTCTGTCCGTGGCTTCCACTCCATCAAATGCATCTGAGGAAGTGGACTGGAGTCTCCGAAAACTCATGCTGCCAATTTCTTTCTTTCAGTTAGTCTCACAGGTGCCACAAGATCTGTCTACATTTTTGAAAAGTAGTTCATGATTATCCTTATGTAGTTCTTGCCCTGCTTAATATTATTCTATTAGTTTGGCCAAGATCCTGCATTGGGATTCTACTTCTCTGTAGCTACCCCTCTATGGCTATGTCTCCTGGTGCTTCTCCCCATAAAATCTAGTGCACCTCCTCCAACACAGCCATTTCTGTGTTACCAGAAGGTTGGGGAAATGAGCTAAGATGTGTTCAACTTCTTTGTTATACCTGGATATACTGCAGCAGGACATCCCACAGCAGATGTCTGTTACTATGCATACAGTTACAGGATATATCTGTGCTTATTCTCCTGTTCTCTGGCAACATGGGAATCCATTCCCCCTGCCCTTATGATGATAACCCTATCAATTCCAGGAAAGGGATACTCATGGTTAGTAGGTATAGGTAGAAGTAGAAAAAGCACTTTGGTCCCATATTAGTACCCTACCATAAACTTTTCCCACCATTATTATTTGGACAAATTTATTGGTTCAGTCAGAAGGCTTCTGTGGTGGCCACAGCCAGATTATGGAACATCCATCCCACATTCTTCCTCAACAGGCAAAGACCTTTCTTGTCAGGCCTACCATCAATAACTGACTGTGTGTAAATGGTATGCTGGATTTGTACTCCTTGAATGTAGTGTTTTAATGACAGTTTTGAATTACTATATACTTTCATGTGCATAATTGATTGTTTTATTACATTTTTAATATTATGTAAGATGCACTGCACCCCAACATTAGCAGAAAGGTGAGATTCAACAAATGAATAACTGAATAAATAAATAAATCTCAAACTGGTTAAGTTGTGAAGTGGGCTATCCTGAATTTTGGATAACCCAGTATTGAAAAATTGACTTCTTCATTATTCAAGTCCAAAATGGCATATACATTCTTCCAATCAATGTAGGTTTTTCTATATAGGAGTCATCGTGGTTCAGTGGTTAAATGCATGTACTGCAGCTACTAACTCACAAACTACAAGGTTGTGAGTTCAATCCCAGCCAGGGGCTCAGGGTCGACTCAGCCTGGCATCCCTCCGAGGTTGTTAACATGAGTACCCAGCTTGTTGGGGGCAATTAGCTTATAAATTGTAAACCACTTAGGGAGTGCTTATGTGTACTGATAAGCAGTATAGAAATGTACTTGCTATTGCTGTTTGCATACAGAAGGCTGTGACTTAAACTATTTGATCCAAAAGAATGTAGAGCCTGATCAGAGAACTGACATGCATTAATGGATGTACTCTCCCATATATATAGATTTTCTATCAGAAACTGAGGCATGTCTAAGTGTTTATAAGGCAGACAAAAAGTATTGAATATTAATATTGTCATCATTTGAAGTTGTGGCAATGATGGCTCCCATTTTATTTTAAACACATTTTAACATTACCTATCAATTTCCTTTGTAGTTTAAAGGCCATGATTTAAGGCAGCAGGATGTGCATGTGTATGGAGCTAGTGGTTCATCAGATGTTCCTGGTGTGTTGTTTCAGGGATGACAGGACTTCAGTCCAACAATTTTCTTGGAGGTCAAAATCTTCCTGCTCCTGGTTTGGAGGAAGTAGAAAGGATGTATTAGAATGCCAAATGATAATAAATTGCCGACACCCCTTACTTTGTAATAAGCTTCATTGAACTTAGTTAAGTTTACTTCTGACACTTGGCTTCAATATTTTTTCCTCTGGCTGAGCTAGAGCTTTAAGAGATCAGTCTTAGAGAAGATCCTGATTTTTATATCTTTTTCTAAAGACTTTGAAATGAATACAGTTTTCCAAAGCAATAACTGTAAAGGCACCTTTTGAGAAATCACCAAATACCTTCAACCAAGGAACCACATCAATGCAAGGGCTAGAAAGGTGTGACAATTAGCATACACTAGTAGCAGCTGCTCCACCTAGCCCTGTTAGAACATGATCTCATTAAGATAAATGCTGAGCTTGATAAAACTATGGGCATGCGTTCAGGAAGAACCATCACAAGAAAAGTGAGAACTACATAATTACAACTGTTTAAATCCGCTTCCGATGAAAATCTGAAAAGAGAATTAAATTCTTAATTAATTTGATGTTATTACTTCTGACGGTATTGAAAATTATGCAGCATGTTAGTATTGTGATGTTTGTAATTATGCTGAACTTGACACATTGATCTTTTTAAATCTAATTTGTTCGGGTTGGAATAACCTACACCCAAGTTTATGGTTGTTAACTGATAGCAATAGCAAGTACATTTCTATACTTCTTATCAGTGAACTAACACTCTGTAAGCAGTTTACAACATGTAAGCCAATTGCCACCAACAAGCTGGGTACTCGTTTTACTAACCTATGAACGGATGGAAGGCTAAGTCAACTTTGAAGCCCTCCAGGATCGAACTTAAATTGTTGTGGCTGCAGGACTGGCATTTAACCACTGTGCCACCAGGTCTCATTAGCTGATGCACAAATCCTATTAGGTAAGATTCATGGAATTTGATTCAGAGTAAACCAAGTTGATGCAGTGGTCTGAGTGTTGGCCTAGGTCTCTGAGAGATCAGACTTCAAACTTGTTCATCCATATAAATGCACTGGTTGACCTTGAGCAAGTCTCTCAGCCTAAAAGTAAGTCAATGGCAAATTTCACCAGAATAATGCACTCATGTCTTTATTTATACCCACCTTTCCCTTAAATTTTGACTCAAGTGGCTTACAAAAGAGAGAAAATTACAGTAAAAAGACATATGGTTAAAACATGCAGAGAAAGTTGAGATTACAATAGTGTTAAACTAACAAGAAAATCAAAACTGTTTAAAATATTACTTTGAAACAAAGAATAAAAGCCATGCAGCACTATAAAAAGCACTCCTCTTGTAAAACAATAATTCCAAAAGGCTTTCTTGAATAACAAGGTCTTCACCTACTGCAATAAGGGGAGCAAATCAAGAATGAAACTAGCCTTTAGGAAAAAAGCTCCAAAATGTGGGCGCACCCATGGATGGAAAAGGCCATGTTCCCACCACATGGGACTGTGAAGGTGTTGAGATATACCTGAAGAGCTTGAGCAAGCAGCTATGTGAAGCTATGGTCCTTGAGGTAGCTAGGACCCAAGTTATATAGGTCATAATTATCACTTTGAAATTTGCTTAGACACAGACTGGCAGCCAGTGGAGCTGTTGAAGCAAAGACGTTGTATGCTCCTTGTATCCAATATCCAATTAAAAGTCTGGCTGCAGTTCTTTGAACCAGCTGAAGTTTGTGAACACTCTTCAAAGGTGCCCCCAATTGGGATGCAAATAAAGCATGCTCTGGGATCTTGCCAAGATACCCCTACATATTCGCTAGTAACCTTGCCAACAAACCCCAAGGATGTGGTCACAATAAGTTGGAGTCAACCTGAATCTTCATACAACAACAAAACATTCTTAGGATTTCACTGTATCTCTTCTCTCCCAAATCAAAGAACAACAAAATGATCCTATTGCATGCCTATGCATAAGTAAATCAGCAAGTTCAATGGAGCCAAATCCCAAATAAATGGATACTGGATTGCCCTGTAAAAATATTTAACTCTGGCCAGATCGTGACAACTTAAGTTGTTAAAATGCAGTAAACATTTAATCTCTTTAAATACAACTTAATTGTACTGGAAGTGATCGGGTGAAAGCTTTTTTTCTCAACTAAATTGGGTTCTAATAACCAAAACATTGGCGTTATTTCAAATCCAAGAACATGGCATGGAAACAAATTTCATAAATGACACCCATTTCTCTATAAGTCATTGCACAGCAGTATAAAATTCAGTACTTGAAATCTTTCAGAACTATAGTTTTAAGCATGAATATCATCCAAATTGAAACCTATTTCCTTCACTGTCTCTTTCCTCCTCCCAGTTTTGTGCAAATTAACTACACACTGAACTGTGGCAAAAATATGTTTTAGAAACAAGACTCCTGTTGTACAGAACTCCTCCATTGCCTTCTAAGTGGAAAAAGAAAGTAATTTAAGCTCATTCTGTGGCCAAATTACATTATTAAATATTAATGTTAAAAATATACAATAATAAGACTAGTTCACCACTTTAAGAAGTGGCCAAATGTTCTGCTTCATGGGTTAAAATATCTTATTTGAATTGGAATTGGAAATTGAAGAGAAGGTGGGATGAAATGCACATGTGCTCCACACTTTGTGTAAGGCACTGACTCCAGTTCTATATAAAGATTTCTTTTCCATTCTTTTCAGTGGAAGTTGCTTCAAGTGAACACATTTGGCATCAGGAGAACAAAAGAAATATGACAGCACCTTTGGGACTAACTGGTTTTTATTTTTGCATTAGCTATCATGGACATAGAATATTGAGTGGTATTAAGGCCTCAGGTATAAAGCTTAGAAGTGGGATAGAATAGCATAGGATCCATAAAGATACAAGTCACAACCATTATCCTAACTGTTCAAGGGTGCATATGGTGAAACAGGTCTTTCAGAGATTTACAGTGGTCAGTTAGTATTGATGTGTGAAAGCAATAAATCTGCTTACCAAAAGTCAGTTTCCCGGGTTTCAAAACTCTCATGGAGAAGATTCCTTTTATTATACCTGCAGAAGCAAGGATTCTTGTATTAATATATGTAGTGTGCCATCATGCCATTGTCTTTGTTCATACCTCTCCTAACGGGCTGACATTTGTCAATTCAATACAATAGTTTCTCTTTCTAGCTTCCTTTGTAATTTTCTCATTCAAGGACTGCAACCTGTAAATCCCTTACTCTGTGTCCAGGATGGCTGAAATGTTCTCCAAGTTGGGTTTTGTTTTTTTGTGGATTTTTTTTTTGTATTGCCATTTTGTATTGCCCATTTATCCTCTTGCACAGAGACTGTCTTCTATTTCTTACCTCCTTCCTTCCTCCTTTTTATGCTGCAAGAGTCTAGCATGACTACTTCTTTGTTAGCAACCACATATTTCATTTTGTGATCTCTTCTAGCTCATAGTTTTCTTGCAATGAAGGAATTCCCACTTGTCATAAAAAACAGGCAAAGGGCTTAACCTATGGTTCTGAGGTAAACATTTGTATAATCAACAATTGTGTATTACTTGTAAGCTCTCAAAAGAAAGGCCTCTTTTGAACGTAACACTAAACTATGGCTTTATTGTTATGCGCAGAAGCTTCAGGTCCATGTACATACCTCTTCCCTGTTCATTTCTCTGTATATCTCTAAGGAGCTCAGAAGTAATCACTTCTGTTTTAACTTAACTACAGTTTAATGTTATGTCTCAGCAATAAACTGGTTGGCTTGTTTTACAGGAAAAATGAATACGTCTGTTTTGTTTTGTTTAAGCTTCAGATATTTTTAAGCCTGTCCATTCTGCCCTGGTTCTACATCAACTTGCTTTAAAAAAAGGAAAAGAAAAAGCTCTACATGAAACTTGTCAAAGACAGTCCTCTTTGAGACAATGGAACTAATAACATGAATCATATAATGCAGCTATCTGCATTATATGATTCATCAGATAGCTGGTCCTCACATGAATGGGAGAGAAGGAGCTGTAGATAGACTTCAAACTAGTTGGTGGTAATGCCACAAAATACTGATAACACTGACTAATGAATGCTTACAGATTATGTGGGACCAGTTTGCATGAACATGAGTGTTGATCTCAACAATGTACTATGCAATTGGCAGATGTGAGATCCCCTGTTTAAATAATGACATCTCTGCCTACTGTTATCTGTGGTCAAAGAGACAGAAAGGTCCTACCTTAAAATTGGGGGAAATAGAGAAGATAAAGGTAGACAGCAGTTTGATTAAATTGACTCCTTCAAATAATAATAATAATAAAAATAACTTGACATACTTCTGTACATGAATGCAAATGACATCTTCACTGATATTCTAATTCGCTGTATTTGTTCTAAAATAGAACTGAAGTAGGGTGTTTGAGTTTTAATAAAAGATTTAAATACCTGAATGTTATCACTCAACAATGCTATGAAATGGTAAAACAGAAATAGGAATCAAAAATATGAAACAGTATAATAATAATAATAGATTTTCATAGTTGAGTTTGCTATAGCTCTGATGTGAGGAGGGTTACACAAGAACGTCTAATATATATATAGTGTTTTGTCAGATTCAAAGTTGCTTAGTCCTTGGAAAAATCAACCACTATTCGGTAGGAAACAGTCAGACAAAAGCCTGCGCTTGTGTGAATGTAGAAAAAAATTGAAAAAGAAGTCTGAACAGCCAGCTATGAAAGACTTTCTAAAAATAGATCATACTTGCTTATGAACTAGCACTAATTATGGGACCAAATCACAGTGTTGGCAGTAATTCACAGTGAGAAAGCTGAAAACACCAGCTTTCAAAGCAGTCAGTAAATTTCCACAAGAACCATCAAGATTCCCCAGGACACACCATAAACTAAAATTCCAGCTTCCCTCCTAGGTCCAGCACACTGAAAAGTTTTAGCTCTCACACAGAGTTGAGGTTTCTGGTGTACAGATGTTTTCCTTTAAATGAATGTGACATTATAACTCCATATTTTACTGTGTTATTGGAATATTCTATAAATTATTGTATCACATTCTATGGAATAGTTAATAATTTTTAAACTGATGCATAAATAATGTCAATATGTTACTAATCCGAGATGTTGGCTTTCTCATTCTGATTTGGAAAACATACCCACAATTCATATTGCTTACATAAAGTAAGTACTTGGGCCTAAATCAAACTGCTAGTCCTAACTAGAGTAGACCCATGTTTGCAGACTTGAATCCTCTGCAAATCCTGGGTTTTCCCAAAACTTGCAAACAAAAAGGTTTTCTTAAGGCCAGTTATCTGCATGATGTCATTAGGGAGCTGCAAGGTGTGCAGATTGCACTGGGTGACACCCCAGATGGACCTGCAAGGCTACAATATGCATAATCTAATTGTTTTATTCATGTATGATTAAATATATATACCATTTTTCTTGAGAGAAATCATGAAGTCATTTACAAATAAAAGGAAAAATGCAAACCACAAATGCTAATAGAAGAATCTAATTAAAATTCTATGGCCAAGACACACTTTTGCCATAGCACAAATAGATGCCATCGTACCATCACTGGATCCAACAGCTGTGCAACTGATTATGAAATGAACTGTATGGTTCTCCATCCACCAAGTTAAAAATAAGAGAAAGGTGTGAGTGTATATGAGGAATGACTGGCTACATAAACACCTCCACTTATATAACCTCTGAGAAAGCTCAAGTGCTGCTACAATTTGTTGTTGTTGCTGCTGGTATAGTGTCCTCATAGGACTCTGGCCTAAATGTTAATCATAAGTGAAACAATACATACTATAAATTATTAAAACAAACAGGAGATTAAAAGGTTTCTTCAACCAACACGAAAAGGACCAAAGGTGGAGAGGTACATCTTAAGTAACAGATGGAACAGTTACTGAAGATACCTGACACACCTGTAAAGATTCAAAGCTCAAGAAGAACTGTACCCAAGTTGAGAAGGCTCTCACAACATACGGGGACTCTAAATCTTGACCCCACTCCAAATCTTCAAGTGACCTTACCCAGCAGTTTTAAATACAATTAAAGAGCATTAGAGACAAGATGAGGCCCTGCAGACCCTACATTATAGAGCTATGAAGAAGTGCTCCAGCATGAGTCTCTGAAAGTAGTCCTCAAGGAAAGAGTAGAACCACCAGCCTATCCAAGAGGTTATCACCATTAATAATATCAAAAGCTGTCAAGAGGTATCCAAGAATTCTGAGTGCCACTAAGTACAGATAATCTACCGGGGTGATCATAGGTGCTTCATTTCCAAACTCAGGTCTCAAGCCAGATCAAAATGGGTCCAAAACTTCAATTTTACACAAGTCCCTCTGTAGCAGATCAGCTATCACCTGCTGTATTCTTTTTGTACCAAAAGGGGATGTATACCACTCTATAGCTTGTCTAAACCTATTGAAGTAAGGATAATCTCTTCAAAAGAGGGAACACCAGGTCAAGGCCATTAGTTCTAACACAGAAACATTTACCATTATTTTGACTGATACAGCCAATCCTCTCCAGAAAATTTTAATTAGATACAATGTGCTAATTAGACATCCTTGAAGTCCCATGCCTACATTCTCAAGTTACAGCATCTGAAAATGATCCTGGAAAGTTCAAGCACATGCTATCTTAGATTTTCCCCAATCTCATATTGTATCTCCAGCCCCATGTGAATTTGAGCAACTTTACTCTTAGAGTGCCAGAGTTGGCCATGGATGCCTCAAATGACCCCCCAAAGCAGTTATGAATTCACTAGCCCTTTCACAATCCTAAAAAGACCAGCTGGCTACTTGACAAGGGAAAAGTGGTAGAGAGGTAAGCATGCTTTGTCACATCCAGGTAGGCACAATTATGTAGTCATGGCTATATTTGGTTAAAGACACTCTGAGATGTCTTTAAAATCTCTGATTTAGCCATTCACTATTCACAATTTTCAGAATAACCAGGCAGCAGCCCTGAATCCATGGAAAAATGTCCAGGAGTGATTGTATTGAGTGTCCTATGCATCTTGCAATTGCAGAGTGGCGATAGGGACATGTTAGCAGGCATAGCTACGTCTGCTGAAAACAAGAATACTAGAGCATTCAAGAGTCTAGGAAGCTCTATAGGTTTCTGGAGACAGGCCAATAAAATTGATATACCCATGCAGAGCAGTGGCACCGCCTTGCTTTAATGTCACAAGGATAGTGAATTATGTCTGGGATTTAATCTAAATCCTAAATGGAGCCATCCATGGCTCTGAACCTATGTTTGGGGGTAGATTTCAGCACTTTGGATAGCTCATATAAAGTTGACTAAAGCCTGGAGTAGATTCACCACTCCACAGAGATGAAAGCCACCAATTTGTAGTCACAGACAGTCCAAACTGTTAGGAAATTATCACTCCCTCACATGATAATATTCAGTTAAAGCAGGGGTGCACAAGACATTGCCCAGGGGCCACATGTGGCCCCAAATGGATTTTTGGAGGCCCAGGGCATATAGCCAAGAGGAGGAGGAGGATGTCCCAACTCCCAGAGTCCTGCCCCAATCAAATGGGGCTTTGGAGGATTCGGGAGCAATGGAAGTCTTTCCCAGACTTTCCAGCTGGGCTTCTGGATGCTCATTGGCCAGGAGGAGAAGGAACTTGTTGAATGGAGAATGGGAGAGAGCAGAGAGTGAACAAGAGCAGAGATTGAGACAGAGCAGAGAGTCAGACAGAAAGAGAGAGAGCAACAGAGAGAGCAGAGCAAGAGAGGCCAGGCAAGGCCCAGAGGGTCTGTTGGTGTGGGTGAGTGCTGGGGCCGAGGAGGAGATGGAAGCCACCACCTGCCACATGAGGCCTCAGCCAGCCAGCTGAGCCCCACCAAGAAGGGAGGCCTCTGTTCCATGGCAAGGCCTCTCCTCCAGCAGTAGAAGAGCTGTGCAGACCTCAACCAGGTGGCTTGGCCCCGAGGAGGCATTCGTGGCAGCAGCAGCTCCATCTCTTCCTCACCCTCCCAACACAAAAATGAGGCACTCAGCCTCGTTTTTCCAGGCCACTCTGCCAAAATGGCCTCTATCTCTTCCTTGGTCCCCTATGAGCACGCTGCCCCACCTTTGGTGGCAAACTGACAAGGCTTCTGGGGCCTGCCCCCCACTGCCGTTGGCAAGCTGCTAGGCCTCTCCAGGCCTGCACCCAGCCCCCACTGCCACCGGCAAGCTGGCAAGGACACTGTTGCCACAGCAAAGAGGTAAGCAAGGGAGAGAGGAAAGAAAGAAGCAAGAAAAGGAGGAAAGAATGAAGGGAGGGAGGGAGAAAGCAGAGAAAGAAAAAAAGGTGAAAGGGAGAAAAGAAAGAAGCAAGGAAATAAAGAAGGAAGGCAGGGAGGGAGGGAGGGAGGCAGAAAGAAAAGAAAGAAAGAAAGAAAGAAAGAAAGAAAGGAGGGAGGGAGGGAGGAAGCAGGGAAAGGAAGAAAGAAAGAAGCAAGGGATTAAGGAAGGGAGGGAGGGAGGGAAGAAGCAGGGGAGGAAC
>NC_056526.1:107981743-107985078 GCF_019175285.1 Sceloporus undulatus
GAAAGAAAGAAAGAAAGAAAGAAAGAAAGAAAGAAAGAAAGAAAGAAAGAAAGTGGGAGGGAGGGTGGAAGGAAGGAAGGAAGGAAGGAAGGAAGGAAGGAAGGAAGGAAGGAAGGAGACGCCTTGCCCCTTATTAGGGTGACCAGACTTTCCTTCCTTTTCCCAGACATGTCCCCCATCTCAGCCTTCCTGTCCAGGAGGAGGGATTCCAGAATGTTCTCCATTTTGAGCATAGCTAAGAAGTATGGATTTACATTTATATCCTTCCAGCTTTTATTTGGTCATGTCCTCCATTTTTCTTGAGTTCACCTAAACTATTGGTGGCCCGAACAACTTTAGCTGGTCTTAATTTCGGCCCCTACCTCCTTCCAAATTGTGCAGGCTTGAGTTAAAGTATCCCCACCCTTCATTTCAGTTAAAACCAAGGACAATGAAGAAATGGAAGCAATATTCACTGACTGCTTTTCTTCAGGTGCTGCTGCACATGCAGTTTGAAATTCTGTCTCTTACACAGTAAATAAAGCAACATAAAATACTACGCTTGAACTGTCAGCCAATAGTACCAGTCCTACAAGAAGGAGGTGATAGGGGGGAAAACTCAAAACACCCAACGCTGGAAGTTGTATTGCATCCTGCTTTCTCCAATTAGTAATTGGCTGTCACCGTGAAGAGAGCTGAAGAATTATTACTTTGTTAATGTTTTCATGCCCTCAAGCCTGAGATCAAACTCTGACCTTATTTCCTGAAGGTTTGGCATAGATTTGGAAGGCTCTCCAGTTATTTAGTTGGGTGTGCCAAGCCTCCCTCCCACTGCTTCCTTGCTGGCAAGAGATGCTAAATTAATTAATCATGCACAAGGAATGACCTTTTTTTGTGTTTTGATTTATATTACTTGCTCTGCTGCAGCACAAGATCAGATTCCTACCCACAGGGCAGAACTGTTGATCAGGCTGCAGAAGCTCAAGAAAACAAAAGAAAAACAGAAGAACCTGAAATCTTGTTACCTGCATTCAGTTTTGAAGCTGTCATGCGATGTATTAAAGAGGAGGTGACATTTTTCCACCTTTGCTGAAGTGAGGTATAAGCCCCTCACAAAAAGCAGAGCTGATTAGTGTCAGCCATCCAGTTCACAGATAGAAGCAATTTTCAGTGTTGCAGAATAACTAAATAGAATATGGAAGCACATTGAAGGTTTGGTGCAAGAGGAAAGGGGATTGCAATCTTATATGGATTCAAGTCAAAATGAGCTGCTCACTGAGATGACATTCTTGATCAGTTTGAGCCTGGCAGATACCAGAGCTTGGAAGTTAGCTTTTTGGACTATAACTCCCAGAATACTCTAGTCACTATGACCAGAAAGGCCTCTTTAGTTTAGTCTGCAGCTACAGGGGAAAAAAAAATCTGGCCTGAGACTCATTATAGATGTTCTTCATTTTTTCTACATCCATGAAAAATGCACTTCTCCTAGCCCAAGTCAAGTATTCACTGAAACCAGAAGAAAATGTTCTAAATTGAAAAGGGACTAAAATGAGACCAAATAACCAGGGCTTATAAATAACAAATATAAAGTGTCTCTTCATTAATTGCTCTATAAAATCATTAGAAAAATTAAGCCTTCAGTCAGGAAAATGAATCCTTTTATTAAAAGAGGCAAAAAGTGTCCCTTTGTGTCTATGTAATCTTTACTCTACAACAATTTTTTAGCAATTGATTCCTGTTTCTCCATGTTATTCCCTGATTGTTTCTACCTCAAAAGCCATTTGATTATATGCATTTCTCCCTCTCCATATGACAATTGAATTGATTCAGTGTATTCATGAAAGAAAGAAAAAATAACTAAAGAGTTTACAGGAGAATATTTAGAGGAAAAAACACACAGATGTTCTCATATGAAGTTGAGAAAGATAGAGTCAGTTATTTCAGAGATTAATTTTAAGGCTGCTCTGTCATCTTTGCTTGGTTACACAATGCCAATGTTCATAAATTTTAAACAAGAACTCACACATTTTTTCTTATGTCTAGAGTATGACAATAAAGATTTCCATATTTTACCTCCAGGATATTCAGTAGGTCTGCCACACTCTGGATTTCCAATTGCCATGTTATAACTTTTGGTTAGGAAAATAATTCCTTGGGTTAGTCATCTCTCACTTTTCACTGATCATCTTCCACTGTTTTAAGTAGGAATGCTGCTGGTCATGCCTATAAACAGTCTGAGGTTCTCAACATATTATGGAGACAGACAATAACTTCTGAGTTAATTAAATGTTTTGAGCTAGCAGACCATGGTATAGAAACTTATTTCTTTTGTTCCATTGTTGCCTCAATCAAAAGCAAAATCTGGTTACATGGGTTCAGAATGCATAAGTGTGACACATACGCTTTAGTTTCCCACCATGGAGAGGAAACCATAAGCTTTATTTTCTTGATAGCAGAATTGAAAGACATAGCTGGATCAGTCTATAAAGCATGCAGAGGAATCTTGTAGCACCTTTGAGACTAAGGGACTGTACAGATTGCCCCTAAGGGACGATGGGAGGCCGCCCCTTTCCTGGCCGGATTGAGGCCATGTCAACCTCACAGCATGACCCTGATCCAGCTTGTGGGGGGCACAAAAAAGAGCCGCAAAATGCGGCTCCTTTTTGTGCCCTGCATGAGGCGCCATAGCCATGGCGGCCCAGCTCTATGCTGCCCCTTCGGTGCTGTGTCATTTGAGCACAGCACTGGAGGTGCATCAGGATGACGCATGCAATCTGGAGTGGCGTATGCCATCATGACATCATACGGGTGGAATTAGGGCAAGCATCATCAGGATGCTGAGCCCTGACTCTGCCTATATTGTCCAGAATAGTCTGTAACATGAGTGATCTTGGTTGGGGGCTGTTTGTGTTGGGAACTGTATGTGTATATGTAGCTGTATTCTGTATTCACTCTGCTCTGTAATAAATTTGTCCTAGGTGCAGGTCTTGCCTTATTTGTACACACTCTAAGTCTGTGTACAGGCCCTAAGTGAGATAAAGAAAGAAGTTGCTAGCATAAGCTTTCATAGACTTCAATAGATTATTGCAGTACACTCTTAAAGTATTACTTTTCCACTTTAATTGTCTGGGCTACCTTCTGTTGCATTCTGGACTTTGTAGTTCAGTGATGCCTAAAAGTTCTCTGGCTGAATATTCTAAATGCCCCTCTCTAAACTGAAAACCCCAGAATACAAAAGGAGGCAGCCAGAACAGCTAAAGTGGAATAGCAACACTCTAAGAGGGTAGTACAATAATCTTACTGCTTACTCAGATGCATGGAGTGAAATTTTGATTATTATTTTTTTAAATCTAGGG
>NC_056526.1:107985088-107985363 GCF_019175285.1 Sceloporus undulatus
CCTCTCCTTTCTCCTCCCATTGCACTTCACCCTACTCCCACCGCCTCCTAAATCATTTTAAAGGAAAACAGATGAATGGCACATCCCATTTCTGCCAAAAGGTAGTACAGTGCTCCCTCGGGTTACGAAATTAATTCGTTCCGCGGCCGCTTTCGTAACCCGAAAAGCCTTCGCAAGCCGAAAACCCATAGGCGCTAATGGGGAAAAGCCGCGTTTCGTGCAAAAAAGCGCCGAAAAGCACCAAAAATTTTTTTCGTAACCCGAAAAAACATTCG
>NC_056526.1:107985463-108022425 GCF_019175285.1 Sceloporus undulatus
GGGTTACGAAAGCGGCCGCGGAACGAATTAATTTCGTAACCCGAAAAGCCTTCGCAAGCCGAAAACCCATAGGCGCTAATGGGGAAAAGCCGCGTTTCGTGCAAAAAAGCGCCGAAAAGCACCAAAAATTTTTTTCGTAACCCGAAAAAACATTCGTAACCCGGAACAGTTATTTCCTATGGGATTTTTTCGTATCCCGGAAATTTTGTAACCTGGGTATTTCGTATCCCGGGGTACCACTGTAGCTTGAGGAGCAGTGGTGTCACCCCCTTTAAGGTGTCACTTGATGCAATCAGCACCCACCGCACCCTGTCCCCATTGATGCCACGGGGTACAAGACCTTACTATAAACCCAGGTACCAATTCTGGCCATACATCTTACTCAGGAAATGTCATCACAGGACCTAAAAATGTCACCCACAATATTGACAGTACTTTCACTTGCTCATACGATGCATGCCATCTTCAGCAGAGGTCGTAATATTTCAAGTGCTTAACTGTCTAATGTGAATGGATCTAAGAGGAAAGATGCCATGAGAGACAGAGTCTTTCCCATAGTGTACAATTCCTTGCAGAAAGAGAAAAACTAGATCAGGTTTACAAGGTATTTTTCCAAGACTAGTTACAACTTTATTTCTTATGTAGGCCTTGGTAATAGAAAACAGCCGCTACGATGCTGCTACTTTGAGTTGTTTGTACTTGTATTGCTAGGTTGGGGTTTCTTTTTATAAGATATTTATTTATATATTTGAGCCTAAATAAGGGAAAATTCATGTCCTTTGGATTTGAGCTGGGGAAGAAAGGGGAGATGTCACATCTTTTTCTAAAACATACACACAAAACATTTCACTATATTAAAATATGCTTAAGCTAAATACAAAAGTAATACAAAGAATATAAGTGCAATATAGATTATTTTCCCCTCCAGAAATAACAAAACATAAAATAATAATCATCATAAGGCTGGTCATTCTTTGTTTCTTTTTTTCTTTTAATGAAATAGTAATATCTAATGAAATGTCTGGGACCAATATCTTAACCTGATGCTGAAAGAGTGATAACATTTGGGACAAATAAGTCTTGCTGGGGAATTCACAGAATATATAAGATGGCTTCTCCTAAAAGAGCACCTTGTATTTACAGGGTTTACATTTTACCTTCACAGCAAAACTGTGCAAGGGGGATACACTGAAAGTAGAAACAGAGCAAAAGTGACTCAAAGTTCTTCATGGTTGAAGAATAACAAATCCCAGGATTCCATAGGATTAGGACATGACAATTAAAGTGGTGTCAAACTGGATTATATCTGCAGTGTGGAGGCATCCTCAGTCTCCTCAGTCCTCATTCAGTTCTAACTATTGCATCACACTTGTTTAAACTTGCTAAACTGTCATGTTTGACTTAACTACCATGGCTCATTCCTATGGACTCCTGGGATCTGTAGTTTGTTGTGACATCAAAACTCTGCTCTTTATGCACCTTCGCCTTCTGCCCCTGTTCCAGAGGAATGGGGTGGGATTCAGTGCAGAGGTACAGGAAAAGGGAGAGTTGATGGAAAACATCCCCCTCCCTATATAAAATGAACAGAGGAGCAACTTAAAACCCAGGCAATAGATTTTATGTTTTTAATTTTATGGAGTGTTGAGCTCCCATTTTATATGTCAAAATATTGGATAGAGATTTTAAGGGAAATAAAAGAAATAAATGTATCAGTGGAGCTTATTTCCAAATAAAAGTGCAGAGGTCTGAGCTATAAGCATTATAGTTTATTGCATCATATAACCTTGCAATGAAATTAAAGTTCTGGTAAGAAGCCAAAAGATAGCTATGGCCATTTAAGATCAGACCAGCCTGTGCTGGAATAAGTTCTAATTTTCTGGATTTTCTCTCCTTTAGGAGTAACATGCCGAGGAAACGCTAAAAGAAAAATTAACTGCTTGAAATATAGAACAGTATTGAAATTCTTTTCACTTCCAATCAAAGCTTATCATGAAGGCAAGCTTCCACACTTCGTCTGGTCTCCAACTCTTGCAAGTTGATTTGCTTTCAAGGCTTGGTATAAAGCTCTAAGCATTTGATATCCTGCAGAACGCCATTTCTCAATCAACTGGGAAAGTTCAAAGAACTTTGTTTTTGCAAATGAATATTGTGCCTGGCTTGACGAAGCTAACGGTTGATTACCTAATCTCTTTGTTTATGCCAATTAGCACCTGCCTGTAAAGACAGGAACAGATGGTTGATACCGATTCCGCTGCAATTTTTATTTTGTTTTACTTTTATTTGGTCATTGTTGTTAAGAAAATTATTTTACTAAGTAGATTCAGAAATGGCAAAAAAGCAAATAAATAGACAAACATATAAAAAAGAACTTGACAGTAATGTTCACACAGAAAAAGTAGCACTTCTGTCCAATTCTCTTTGTAATCCAAAAGCCATTGCCTTCAAGATGAGGTCCATAGAAATCAGGGAGCCCTATTCCTGCTTAATCGATTTGAGATGCCTGTTGTTATTGCAATATATTAATAACAGCAGTGATATTTTTATCAGCTGTGACATCAGATAATAACATTATTATTTAGTTACTTGTGGAGCAGCACTGGCATGCCTCCAGCAATGCAGAGGAAAGTGCAAAAGCCCTTGCCTTGACCCAGTGGAAAACTGCACATATGGAAAACAACAGAGGAAGAAAGAACGAGAGTGAAAGCAGTGATAATTGGGCAGCAAAAATGTGACTATTTCATGCTTAGGCTCAAGCTAAATTGCTATAGGGCAAGGGAAGTAGGGGGTTATGCTACACACCAGGGAAAGAGTAGGTTTTGAGGGATTTGAGCAGCAAAAGTGATGTGGCATCACATAATTGCAGAGTTCTCTCTAGATCTGTTAGTTCTGTACTATATAGAATGGCTGCTGATACATCATACAAAATGAGAAGGCAGAAGGGCTAAGTTAATGCTATGCATGTGATGCTGGGACTTTATTTCCTTCTTCCTCCTTTCTATAGTCTTCTTCAAGTAGCCTCTCTCTCTCTCTCTCTCTCTCTCTCTCTGTGTGTGTGTGTGTGTGTAATAGTATTCTGAAAGACTGACAAATTATTTTGTTGCACTACAGTACACTGCTTTTGTACAACATTCTTCTGTTGCATGGTGTAGTGGTTTGAGTGTTGGACTACATCTCTGGAGTTAAGGGTTTGATCCCTGCTTGAGCATAAATGCCCATTGGGCAAGTCAAACTCACTGGGATGGCAATGGCAAACCACCTCTGAAGAAATTTGCCAAGAAAACCCTATGATAGATTCACCTTAGGGTTGTCATAAGTCAAAAATGACTTGAAGTCACACAACAGCAATAATGTGTACACTTGGGTATTTATATATACATCTGCCTATTCCTAATTGTTTAACTGCCTACTAACTAAATTTGTAAGGCTGCAATCCTGATTTCAGTAGGACTTATATTTGAGTGGATATTCATCAGATTGTACTGTAACTGTTAAAGCAAAAACAGATTTTAGTGTCTCTTGTATCAGCTAGAAATTTTATTATTTCCAAAATTTATTTCCAAAAGGGATGTATCAATGGGAAAGTCCAGAAAATATGTACAATATCTGATCCTAGAGTCTAACATTTGTTTGTTAGAGATTATAAATTTGTTTCAAAGGGTTTAAATACCAACGAAACTGAATCTTATGCAAGCTTTACTTGAGGGCAATAGAGAGCACATTCTTGCTATAGTGTTATATAATCAAGGTCAGTCCTTAGTTATGGTTTTCCCTGTATCCCTTTCCCAGAGGTTTTCATAATTACAACTAATAATTTTAATTTTTGAGAGGAAGGAAGCCAACTGACTGAATCTCTTCCATGTAGTTGCTAAAGCCTTAGAAGCAAAGCCACCTCTGATAGCTGAGACCTGATAAACTGTGAAGTCAACACCTTTTCTTCTAAACAAATGCAGAGCTGCAAAAATATACTCAGCTGGAATGGGTTAAGAGGCTGGCCAAGTGGCTAACCTAAATTGATCAAATTTCTTACCAGCCTTCTTAGAACTACTTCTGGTGCTAGGGGCTAATGAGATGCCAATGGCTTATACAACCTCACCCCTTACAGACTCCACAGGTCTACAGACATCGGAACTGGACAGGCATCAGCTTCCAGAGCTAGTTGTCTAAAGTACATTATCTTTGGTGAGAAAGAGTGTCAGCTATTCCGTTATCCATACCAGCTACATGGAGAACTGCAAATAAAATATTGTAATGGAGATACAGTAAGACAAAGGTCCTAGCATGAGAAGGGGCTGTCAGGCTTTAAATCTGCTTCTGCCCCATCACATACAGGCTCTGTGCCACACAAAACAACTTCTGGCCTCTATCCAAGAAGGCAATCAAAAATATATCTTCCCCACAGCAACCCTCACTGCATAGGTTTAGGTATGTATTATCTTGGTACAAATTACTAATGTGAAATAATTGATATTCACATCAACAAGTGATATGAATATCTATACCAATGTCTAAGTTTGTCCCCATACGTTTAATGAACGATGTAACCCAAAACTTTGGTGGGTTATAGACCGCCGCTTTGAGGCGGTCTGCCGCCGCCGCCGCTTGCTCCGTGTGGGAGCCGCAGCAGCCACACCGCGCGGCTCCCGCGCGGAGCAAAAAAGGAGCTCCAAAATGGAGCTCCTTCTTGCGGCGCCTCTATGACATCGCGAGGCGCCGCTGGTGCATTCGCGACATCATAGGCGCTGCGACACACATACGTAAAGATGGCGCCGCCCGTATGGAACGGCCGGCGCCATATTGTACGGACAGAGTCCGTATTAGACCCAGGGGCGCCTGGAAGAGATGCCCCTTTTTTAAAATGGGACATCCTGTGGACGTCCCAAGTGCTGGTGTGTAACTGGCCTTAATTTTGATCATTCTATCGATCCAGGAAAACCACCGAATTTTAAATTCCTTTTTCTGTTTTGATTCTGAAATTGTCTTATATTAATATTTATTTATTTATACGCACGCACCAATCTTCAAGGTGTGTGTGTGTGTGTATCTTTTCTCTCTGTATTCTCTGTGAAAATAGTTGCATAGATTGAAGTGCTATTAAATCTTGGAACATTAAATTCAAATACATGCCACTTTCAGAGGTTATACGCCACTCTTTGTCTAATTATTGTCATCATTGACTGCCCTTGAGTCAACGCTGACTCATGGTGATCCTATGGATGAAACACCTTCAAGCCCTCCTGTCCTCCACTGCTCTGCTCAGGTCCTGCATGAGGTCTTCCACTCTTTCTACTTCCTTCCAACCTTCCTTGTCTTTTCTGATGATTTGTGCCTTCTCATGATATGACTGAACTACAACAGTTTGATCATCTCAGTTTGATCATCTTGGCTTCCAGGGAGGTTTCAGGATTGATCTGATCAAGGACCTATTTATCGGTCTTTTGGGCCTTTGAATTTCAAAAATTATTATTGCTATACATAGCAAGTAGGTTTATCTACTTTTTAAAAAAAACAACACACAATTAAGAGTAGCTGGTTTTATTTTCACTTACTTTTTTTTTTGATCAAGGAAGGCAGAGCAGATGAGCTGTTTGATGGCTGTTCTCACAAGTTCAACATCACACTTTTCAAACCAGTCTCTCTATGTCCAGGCTTGTTCCAATGAAGTACAGTAACTGTAAATTTATAGTCTTAAAATCCTTTGATCTCAGAACTTTCCAGATAAAATATATTTTAAATTTTTTTTAAAGAAAAAGATATTATTAAAATCCCTTAAAAATAGATTATTCACATTTTTGTTTGAGTGTGCAGAGCAACTATAATTTTCATGGCATGAGCGGGATATGTAGAAAATCAATGTAATTCAAGTAGACTTAATTAAAGGGCCTGGGTGAGTTTTGCTAAGGTCCAAAAGAGACTGCAAAAATAATCCAGTTTGAGACTGCTCTGGCTCAGTGCTAGAGAATCTTGGAAACTGTAGTTTATTGTTGCAACAAAGCTCTAAGAGAGAAGGCTAAATGTCTCCCAAAACTACAGTTTCCAGAATTCTAAAGCATTGAGCCAGGGCAGTTAAAGTGGTCTCATGATGGATTATTTCTGCAGCATGTTCTGGACCTAAGGATAGTAGGTGTCAGTCTTTGTAAATATGTTTTAGATTCCCTTTCAGTTCCACATTTCATTACTGTGTGCCATTAATTGCAACCCTTATGATTAGCATTGACTGATTACTTTTTAGATCAATGAATTTCTATCAAATCATTGGATAATGGTGTCATGTCCAGATTTTTCATTAAGCATTCAAAAGAGCAGAACAATAGTCCCAAAATATATGCTTGTAAATTCTGCTGGGCAAGACTAAGGCATAATATACCTGTTAGTCTAACAACAGTAGACCCAGTGAATTAATAAGATTTACATAATTGTTGACTTACCAAATTAATATTGATTAAGTGAGTATATGCCCAAAACTCTATCTAATCCAGCTTGGAGTTTTGATCATCAACAATGGCAGCCACATTGGAACCCTTCAGCTTTCAGGCGAACTGAATCCTAGAGCATTTCTTGTTACTTGTATTTGACTCACTTCATTCTGGAAAAATAACAATTTAAAATAAATAAATAAATAGATAGATAGATAGAGATATCTATCCAACAGTTTCACCAGACTGAGTCAATCCATTCTAATGGTTTTTCTGCAATTGACACTTTTCATATTCTCTTTTGGCAATCCTCTCACAGCACTCGCATTTAATAATATGGCTGATTGCCCACCTAGTTTTCTATTTCTGAAATAATGAGAAAGCACATATACTCCTCCATTCATTTTTTCCAAATGCCTTACTGTATTTACATTGTTTTCCCATAGTCATACTCCATTTGAACTCATTTGAGAAGGACTTCTGTTCTGTTCTTCAATTTATTTTAACAAAAATTCTTTATGATATAATGACCTCTCCCTTTGCCTGTGCTCATTAACCACACTGGAATTCCCTGGGACTTACTTTAACTGGTCTGAATTTGTCCTTATATATCATTCTAATCTTGAACCAAGAGGTTCCATGGTAATGACTAGTGAACATAAATTAAGATTATACAATAAAACATTTAAATATATACTAAAACCATAACATTAATATAGATTTAGGTGAGTTTAAAATATGGTAATTATAGTGGTCCTAAATACAGTCAGCCCTTGGTATGTGGGGGGGGATCCTTTCTGGACCCCCCCTACAGATACCAAAATTCACGGATGCTCAAGTCCCACTGACCCCAATGGTGGCATGTGCACACAGCTGTGCCACCATTGGGGACAATGGGACTGAAGTCCTCCCTCCCTCCCTCCCTGCCCAAGGCTTCTGCCCTGGAATTGGTTTCAGTGGCAGATGCTGGAGCCCTGTTGGTTGGAGGGAGGCAGAGCTGGCACTGAAGCTTGGGTCTCAGAGCCTGGAGGTTCTGTCCTGGGTGTTGGGTCTGGAGGTGGAGGAGAGGCTCCAAGATTCAAGACCTGGTGCTGGGTCCAGCTCCCTCCAGCCAATGGGGTTGCAGCTTTCACTCCAAAAGGCAGACCTGGGGTAGAAGCCTTGGAGGGGAGGAGAACTTGCCCCATTGTCCCCAATGATGACATGGCTGTGTGCATGTACCACCATTGGTGACAGCATGTGTTTGCCATCAGCGGATGCTCAAATCCACAGATGGCAAGTTCGATCATACCAAGGTCCCACTGTACCATATATTCTTCCTGAAGATATTTGATCCTCCTCTCTTATTTTTTTTTATAGAACTTGACTATGAACTCTGGACCCTGGCTACTTGAGTTCATTATTCTCTTCAGGATGGGAACTTCTACAACATGGTCTTTTCCAGGAGTGTAATGGGATGAGTGAGGGCATTTTTTCTGCCCTGCCCCAGAGAAATATTGAGAGTCAGTGTGGTTTGAGTGCTGGACTATGACTCTTGAGATCAAGTTTCAAACCTCTCCTTGGCCATAGAACAAGAACAGCAATGGTGTCATTACATGTGTCAAAGGTATGGGTGATTTTTCACACAGAGCTGTAGATGCAGCAGTGGTGAATCCTGAAACATACAAATCTACATTCGTGGAAATGCTTCCTTATACACATACAACTTCACCCAGTTTGGAATCATAAGCACTGAAGTTTTGCAGGAGCATACCATATCCTTTTCTTTGGATGGCTAATTCTAAATGCTCAACTGTATTTATAAATCTCAGAACTGATGGAATATTTCATTTTTGTTTTTATGTGCTTTCAAGTCATTTCCAATTTATGGCAACTCTAAGGTGAACTTATGGGATTTTCTTAGCAAGATTTATTCAGAAAGGGTTTGCCTTTGCCTTCTGCTAAGGCTGAGAGAGTGTGGCAAGCATAGGGTTTCCATGACTGAGTAGGGATTTGAACCCTGGTCTCCAGAATAAAAGTTCAGTGTTCTATTACACAACTCTGGCTCTGACACATAAAGACACTTAATTTGTCATCAGAGAAAGGAATATCAACTAAAAGAGTTTGCATAGAAATCACAATGCACTGGATTTTATTAACAGTTCAAATAATTACAGTAGGATTAGTGCACAATATTTTATTTACTTCTGAGCAATTGTTATTTAGTTTACACAACTATTTTGCAAGTGAAAAATATTGTATTTTAAATTGATTTGCTTTTTTGGAAGTTTCACACAATGTTTTGTATTTAAATAGCAATCCAAGGGAGGTATTTTCCCCCACAACGTATGAATTCCCCATCCCCCAAAAGCCTTTCTTCTCCCTTCCATTTTTGGTCTCTGCCTCCTGTGAAAATTGTCACACAACACCCTTATCTTTTCCATGTTGCTGAGATTATGTTGCAAACACATAGTCTTTTAACAACTTTTCATGTATTGTCCAGAAATTTAGTAATCTCAGCAACAGTCTCATCCTTTCAATCTTTAGACTTCTCCACTCACTCCAATGTCATGTGATGGAACCATGGTCCATCACTTCAGAAGCAGCTGAGTTAACATCAGGCCTTAATTTATTCAAGCAGTAGAGAATATCTGGTATTTTCCACAGTGTATTTATTTGGGCATTCATGTATGCTTATTAACATAGTGTAGAAATATGTCAGGCATAGAAATATAATAAAACCTAGAGGTCTCTTGGTAAAGAGCCATTACCCAACAGGGGTACCTATTAATACTGGTTGAATTAAGATTTATGCTGAGTAGTCTGATTCTAATAAGACATAATGAGTAGAATATATGAAAGGTCTATTGTAGTCCTTCTGCCAAGTGGAAAATGGTAACTCCAAAATACTTATTAGAATGTTATCATAACTTGCAACATTTGAGAATCCAAACCAAAGATATCCACAGGGACCAGTAGTCTCCTTCTGACATCCTGTTTACATAAATTTTGCCTTAGTGGCTATTGCTAGGAGAATATATTTCCTGAACATGTAAAACATGTGCAATTTCTACTTAAGTGCTTACCTGTAAAGTGGGGGCACAAAGTAGAATTCTATTGGTAGCAGCTGTGATGGATAAACTTACTCCAGCCTTGCCAATTTAATATGACATGAAAGAAGACTAACTGCTCCCTGGAGAACCACAATGCATTGAACAATTTGGAAGAAAGATATTACTCTCAGTTCCAAAACATATCTTGGAACTGAGGAATAGTATAGCCCAGTATAGTTTCTTTCTTAGGCATTTCCCCCACTTTTCTTAAGTTTATATGTGGAAAAACAAACATATTATTATTGCATATCCTTTCTTGGATGGATAGTATTTCCCTAAAGATTATTCACTATTGGAACCTGAATTGAACATGGCAGGTGTTTTGAGCATTTTCTTTTTATATGAGACCTATTGCACTGTCTCAAAGCTCTATGGTACCTGTATTAAAAGTACAATAATTTACCACTATATGTCCATGAGACAGAGTGGTTGCTTCATTTAGCCAATGAAACTTAATTTGTCTACAGCCCAATGCTCTTACACATGGGTGCAGTGTCCCGTGGGTTTTTCTTTGCACATTTCATCCTGTTATGGTGCTTATCCATTCAAACACAATTATAATGGTAATGCCATGCCCTGCTTCCACAACATGTACTCTGACTCAGAGACTGAAGCAGTGGACTTGCTGGTACCTGCTGCTGAATCAGAGCAGGAGGAGGTTCCACAGCCACACATCTCAGAGATAGATCAGTGTTCAGTACCAGCTCTGGCAGAGAGTCCTGCCAATTCATATATAGAAGACCACTTATCCCTACCTACTTTCACCAAGCAGAGACAACAAAGAGAGAGCTTGAGGAGGTCTCAGGAAATTTATAGGAAGCAGCAATTAATTAAGCAGCAGTTGCATTGAGCTGCTGATTTATAAATTCCCAGCCCTGCACACCAGGAGTTGTTGGAGATTATCTGAACTACCTGGCTCTCCATTGTGTTCCTGAATAATGAGGTTGACTTGAACTGTGTTTGTTGATTCTGGATGCCATTTACCTGTCTTAAGGCTTATATTTACAAAAGTAAAGCAAGTGTTACCTTGTAAGCCATTCAGTGACTGGGCTTGCTCATTAGCTCCTGGATATCAACTGTGTAGCAATCACCCTTTGGCTGCTTGCCCAGACTGGGACAGGTAAAAAGGCTTCAGATTTAATAGAAAGAGGCAGTAAGTATGGAGAATTCCAGACTTCACTCTAAACCTACTCATTATACCACTCTATATGCCTATTCTCCCATGAAGAAGGTGGCCTGATCCAATCCTTCCTCTTTCCAGAATAGCAGTGATTTATTGGATGGTGGAGACTGAGATCACAGCTAGGATCCAAATGGTTCTCTCTATGGATTTGGGGAGAGGTGATATTTGTTCCCTATTGCAATCTTCAAAGCATCTCTCAAACCTTTTCCAGTGGGCTAAGGGTCTCAACAGGCCAGCACTAAACAGTGGCCTGGGAGGAGAGTGGGGGTGTGGTGTCCGGACGATGCGCACCCTGACACTGCCCTGATGCTGGCATCACACCGTGTGCCTGACCGCACAGCGGGTGGCATCACAGCACTCCTTTGGTGCTGCATCCAGATGACATGTGCCAAAAGGACCGCTAGAAAGTGCTGCTGCTGTAGCAAAGGCACCCTTTCCACGGCACAAAAAGCCACTTTTTGCGGTTTCTTTTTGCGCCATGAAAATGTCAGATGGGGATCACTGCAGTTGCTGCAGCCCCAATCCCGCAAGGAAAGAGGCAGCTGCAGGCCACTCTGAAGGGGTTGTCTGTTGAGCCTCTAAGAAAGCCTATGAGCCAACTTTTTGAAGACAGAGAAGAAAGGAGGAAGAGTAGCTTTAACTTTAGGCTCTGATGTTAGTAAGTCTTTTCCAGTTCTTAAATACAGTGGTCATGCCATATTGGTGGGCTAGTGATCTGCAGATTGGAAATGTACTGATGTAGATGTTTGCATGCTACTGCCCATTGAATAATGTGGGCTTGTCTGCATTTTTCCCATTTGTGAGAGAGGGTGGAACCAAACCTCCATGGATGGAAAGGGTTCACTGTATCTACAGAGAGAGGAAGAGAGGCCTAAACTAGTCTAAATTTTCCAGACGTTACTCTTCCACTTTCCCAAGTCTTGAATAGACCATGGCTTTCAAGTCCTAAGGAAGAAATAAAGATTAAGGAATACTAACTTCCCAAGCAAGAAGCTGCATTTAAGATAAAGTGATGTTGATAATGAGTTATATCTTTTAGTGGCTGTCAATGGGATCAGTAAATGGGAATTTAAAAATACATTGTTCTTGTTCCCCAGTCCATTGCCTTCAGAAAGGTATATGAGGGATAGTCTTCCTGTATGTGGTGTGGTGTCTGCTTGTTGTTATGCCACTCTAGGGATGTAATTCTTGGCCAATTTCATTTTTTGAAGGAAGCAATAGGTAAATGAAACAATTTACTTCCCACTGCAAGACTACACATTTCAGCACTTATTCAACACATCATTTGCACTTTTTGCAGGGCAGAAAACAGCATTCTCTGCACTGAACATAACATTTGTACAGGAATATTATTTTCTGCACAGAAAATGCTGTCTTCACAAAATGTGTAAACCCTTTTCAGAATAACTTCTGAACTACAAATATTTTCATCAGTCTACAGTAGGTTCTTTCATGTCATGGTTTCCTGACACTTGGGGAACATAGTGTTTGACAATTTTTCAATTTCTTTCCATTTTTTTCTAACCCTATGCCATCCAATACAATGCTCATATTGCCTCTTTTGGAACAATTCTCCAAGCATAATATTTCACTCTTTTTCTATAGATAAGAATGACAATTCACAGTAATCCATAGGAGAAGCTGCAGTAGTCAATTCTATCTATCTCTCTGTCTATCTATCTATCGAGCTCTGAATTGCTGAACTGGAAAAAATCTCTTGGGTTTGACAATTTTTGAGGAGTGGGAAAAAAAAAACAACTCAGTAAAAACCAAAGAAACAGTCAACATTAGTAAAACAAAGAAAATTATTTTGCCTCCAAGCAAATATCTGTATGAAGGAAGAGTCAGCAAGAATTACAGTGATATGGGAAATTCAGTACAGTTGTATATTAAAGTCTACCTGCTATACAGTTTTTAGAAATAATGAATGGGAATGAACTACCTGGGGACAATTTGTCCTTATTTATCATTCTAAAGAAAATATTCCATGATCCAGAATTCCCCCTCCCCCCCCAAAAAAAAGACTGGGGGAAAAAAGCTTCAGGAAAAAGAAAAGAAAAATATTTCCCCCCCTAATTTTTTACTCCCCCACCCAGGCCTTGTATCTCTACACATATATGCACACAAATATTCATACACATGCACACACTGCTCCAAAATAACATTTAATTTATCTTGGTAATCATGACATATATGCCAAATGTAATGCTGGGGAAGCATAATAAGTCCCAAGACTGTCCTTTAGGGCTACTATTTAGATTTCACTGAAATTTCTGAACTTTCTTCAGCCACTGCTTCTGGTATAACAAATGTCCTGATTCACCAGCAACAGCCATGAGTGAGTTCTGCTCACTGGTCTCAGTGGTGTTGTTTTGTTGGCAGTAGTGTATGTATATGTTGGACTGTTTGATTATAATAAAATAAAAAGTGAAATGGTATAAAATTGATGGTTGCAGTATTTATTTTGTAAATGCATATGGATCAATAACTTACCAAACTTATAGCAAACATTTATGACTTTTATAAAGTTAGAATTTATTGAAGGCGAAATTGATGGATTATGTTGAAAACTCTGTGTGCCATTATGCAGACATGTTTCTTATGGCATTGAATAGTATCTATAACTATAGGAACTATGGCAAAGGCCATCAGTTACTACAAGTCACAATAGCTTTATACTACCTCCAGTATCAGAGTCAGAATGCCTGTGAATATGTGCTGTTAGGGAACATCAATAGGAAGATGAGATTCCTTTCATCTCTTGCTGTGACATTTCCATAGGCACCTGTGGGAACAGAAAATTGTACAAGACAGACATTTGGCCTGATCCAACTAAGTTCTAACTATTTAATTAATGAATTTATATGCAGCCTTTCTCCCTGAAAGGGACCCAAGGTGGTACACAAATAAAAACTCTTTAAAAACTTACTATAATAAAGCAACTGAAACATCACATTAAAACTATATAAAATTATAAACATTAAAACCACAATAAAACCACAATGCCCACTCCATATAGCAAACACCCCATATAAAAAAGCCACCTCATAATTACACATTAAATGCCTGCCTAAATAAAACCATTTTTGCTTGCGGACAGAAGGCTAGTAGGGAGGGGGCCAGCCTCGCTTCGCAAGGAAATTCCAAAGGGAGGAAACAGCCATTGGGAATGCTCTTTCTTGTGTCCTCTCCAGGTGAGCCTGTGATGGTAGTGGGACTGAGAGAAAGCCTTCTCCTGAAGATCTTCTGTCTCTAGCAGATTTATATGGGTAGATGCGGTCTCTCAAATAGTCTGGAACTAAGCCTATGTTAAATAATAATAATAATAATAATAATAATAATAATAATAATAATAATAAGATTTATTTATAGCCCACCTTTTCTCAAGGAATCAAGGCGGGTTACAAAATCTTAAAAACATACAACACAATAAACTATCAGTTGCCATTAAAACAAGTTCCCCCAACCCCCAACCCAATTTAAAAATTACAATCAAGGAACTAGAGTAAATAAGAACAAATATAATCAAAGACAAAGAGGGGTGGGATAGTCTATATTTGCAGGGCAGACAGTTGACTTGCTCAGAGGGGGAGGTAACTAATTAGGAAAGGCCTGCTGGAAGAGATCCGTCTTAAAGGCCGTCAAGGTGGTAATATGGAGGATCTCCTCCGACAGGTCATTCCATAGTCTAAGAGCAGTGGTAGAAAAGGCCCTCTGGGTCACATAAGATAATCTTGATTTTTAAAAACTGTAATTAATTCATTCCAGAGAACCAAAGGGTGCAGGGTGGACTGTATGGAAGAAGGCGTCCTTGCAAGTGGTCTGGACCCAAGCCATGTAGGTCTGGACCCAAGCCATATGTTGATAAATATGACTATGGGCTAGAGTAGATAGGCAGGAAAAAATGGCTCAATCCTGGGTTTTCTGAAAGTGGGTCAAAACCCTGCTATCCACACACAGCCTGCTACAAAGGCAAGCTGAACACCCACTGGCAGTCCAACCATGAAACATCAAACTGTGCTGCACAATTGTTGTATTTTGTCATTTCTTCACCCTGCTTGTGCACTGTTGCACAAACACCTCACTCCCTCTTCCCATCCAGATGCCATTCCATTGGACACCTGTTATGATTACCCACACCATCACACGTGTGATGCACCACCTGTACAGTACATCAGAGCATCAGTGTGTCGAGTGATACATTGTCAAAGCACAACCATTGTGGCACCTCCATACATGCCCCCTTCACCTCATGCCCCTCTGTTGGAGTGTCTGGTTTGTGCATGTTGTAATTACATCCATTGCAATATTGGTGACATGCCCTGTTTGATATACTTTAGTCTTTTTGCTTTGCTGCAGTTCCCCACTGGTGCTGGACTGTTTATATTCCAGTGAGATGATGCACATTTCCCACCTTGAACTGGAACACCCCAACATCTTTTTGCTCCATCCTGTTTCACCTTGTGTGTGGTCTAAGCAACCAGGCTTCAAAGCAGTTAGAAGCCATTTTATTTGGCCAGTGTGGATGACCCCTAAGGAAGGAATGGCCATCCTTTAATACAGTCTTAAGAATCAAGCATACTTGAACTTGAGTTATACACCAAACTATTACTATTTTTTCTCATTATTACTAGCTCACTGAAATTTTTTAGCTTCAATGATAATTGATTAAATTCATTAAATTTTAATGAATGAATGAATGAATGAATTTATTATGATACATGGCCAGCACCAAAATATGGCAAACATATAAAACATGTAACATCAGGTGTACTGCCGTAGCACAAATATATCTACATTCTACTCCAAATGAAGATCTATATCTTCTATATATCCAAGTAGGAGGGGAGAATGCCCACAATCCCATCCCCCATAGCATCACAAAATTCACACATTATTATAAGACATTGGCATAGTCAAGTATTATAAAACATTGGCACAGTCAACAGTCGGATACCACATCCTCATTCCACAAAACCTTTTCAATATTTAGGGGAAAAAAATTAAAACATTGGCATAGTTATACAATTATCAACAAACTTTTTCAATGCCATATCTGTGACATTTTATATAAAATGGTATAAAGATAAAATATGTAAAAACAGCAAGATGATGGTTCTTTATGGACAAACCCTAAAGTTTTCTTACTTCATCTGTATTAAAAAGTTTTTACGGCAGATAATTGCAGCTGCAAAGAACTTGGCAACTTTGATAGTTACCAGTTCCTTGTGGCCTGAAAGAAGATAATGTACATAAAATTGCTCTTTTCTGCCAGGTAGGTGTTGTAAAAGAGGGAATATATATATGGCACGAGATTCTAGATAAAGGGGGGAACAAAAAAGAACATGTCCAATTGACTCAACCTCCTCAGAGCCGCAGGGGCATAGTCTGGACTGATAAGGTGTCTTTTTATATTTGCCTTCAACTACAGCTGACGGAATGATATTAAGAAATGCTCTTCTAAATTTGGGGATGTTTAAGTTATCAAAGTATAACTTTGTATGGAAACTCTTTTAGTTCCCCCAATTATGGGATAGAGAATTGCTTCGCTTTTGTGGGTTTGTAGGTCAATATCTTTAATTCTCTGTGTGATAACTGTTTTTGCTTTATTATAACCCAACATAAGTACATGATCTCTTGATAACCCAATAGAAGAAAGTTTCAAAATTAAGGAATTTATTAAATGTTAAAGACCTACACATTAGTCCTCCATCTGAATATCCATAGGCATAACTAACAAAATGGTAATCAGTATCATGCAGAATCAGATACTCACCTCTGCAACTTTGACTACACCATGTGTTCAAACCATACCAAAAATTAGGGAGCAATTGTTGTGATTTGGGGGCAATAGCAGTGGACATTGCACCAATTCAGTTCTGCTTCTTTTCTATAATGTTCTACTCTGTCAGGTGATTAAAAACAACTACCCAAAGCCTGGAGCTCCTCACAAATCAAATGCATGTGATGAGAGGGAGTTGCAGTTTGAAAGCCATGGTGACCATACAAAAGGAGAACAGCTGCTTCAGTCAAAGATACATTGCTGGCATAGTTCTCTCCTGTCCTCAAAACTGGTTTATGAGGTGTAATCTTAATTGCTTCAAAAAGATGGTACTCTAAATGTTGCTTGTAGCATCACTATATTAATAACAATGAATAGCAGCAGCTAAATAGCACACCAGTGTTTTGGATTTACAGTCTTCATAGTCAAGTCCCCAAAGAATGTCCACTTACACAAATTAGCTAAGCCTCTGCAAAATTGTGCTGAAAATCAAACTGAAACTCTATTCCTGATAGGACTCCAACAGCACAGCAGTCTCAGGCTTATAATGCAGCTTGGGTAATGGTCATTTTTAATTGGCCCAGAACAATATAACATCAGAGCTCTATGGATAATTATAGTAGTGGTTGTTTCACAAGAGATGATCAGATGGAGAAGGCAAAAGTCCTTCTCCCATCATTAAACCGTGTTAACTATGTGATCAGGGGGAAGATTATCACACACTCTGCACTTATCCTGTCCTTCTCCCATCCGTAAACAGTAATGGACATGTCATTTGGTATTAACAGGGGTTTCCATTAATACCAAATGACAGGTCCGTTACTGTTTATGGATGGGAGAAGAACGGGATAAGTGTGGGGATGTGTGATAATTTCCCCCCCCCTCCAATTGTGTGATTAACACGATTTGATGACAGGAGAAGGACAGTTGCCCCCATTTAATAATTTACTCAGTCAAAAGTCACAGAGGACAGTACTGCCTCCCATCACTCAGTAAGGTCATTGGAGTAGGCTGCTGATATTGGAGACAGACTACTATATCACTATTTGTCAGTGAGCACTCACATCTAAAATTGTTCTTGGATATGCTAAAACTTTGTTTGCAGGAGAGAAGGAATAGCAAGGAATGTTGATGCCGCAGCAGAGTTTGATGTCTTGCAAATAAAGAAGTGATCTGATTCCACCAATATGTTTGCAACACTGAGGAATCTGACAGTTCTGTCTCATGGTGTTGGATGTATGATGACCTGTTTCCACATGTAAGTCATCACTTTAAGCTGTGATGAACATGCATATGTAAACTGGCCCAAAGAGGGCAACTTTCATAGCGACTCCTCCCAATCTCAGTGGAGATATTCAGGATTAAGCTAGAAGCCAGCACTGACATCACAATGTCAGTTATGCTTGCTTTTGTCCCTTCCAAGATTAAAATATGCATGAAAATATTGTGGACTAAACCAAATCAAAATGGGCTTGCTGTAATGTATGCAAAGGAATTCTTTCAGCTTCTCAGAAATCCCATGTGGGAAAGAAGATCTGACTTCTAGAGAAGTTATTAAATTTGGAGCAGCAGTGCATCATCTGTATGTTTTAGTGTTATGCTTATTAATTCATACAACTGAATCTCCATAATTTTCTGTTTCAACAGCCACCTTGATAACAGTGATATTCTTCTGCCACCAGGAGAATTTTCCTCATTTTTGTCTATTTGTTTAAGAACAACTGGCAGTACTTCAGAACTGAATTCTTAGTAGACACAGAAAAAATTCACCTGAAAGAATTACAATTAGTTTATTCTTTGCAAGAAGAAAGATGAATAATTAGAAAAGGCAATGATGGCAGGAAAGGTGAAAGGCAGTACAAAGAAAGGAAAACCATATGCCAAATGGTTATACTCGATCAAAGAGACCACAGGTCTGAGCCTGCAAGACCTGAGCAGACAGGTAGAGGACAGGAAGTCTTGGAAATGTCTCATGCACAGAGTCGCCATGAGTCAAAGTCAACTTGACAGCAGTTAACAAGAAGAAGAAAGAATGGAAAAATGCAAATCAATTATGTTTCTGCTTCCCATTAGTTCTCTCCCAAATCCCACTTTGAAATATCCACATTCATGAATATCTGAAGAAGAGCAATTCACAAAGCTACAAAGAGAATAGTTTTCAAATGTTTTGCTATTAGAATGTAATGAATGGCAGTAATCTGCTTTTGCAGAACTTCCCATGCTGGTTTGCCTATCCTGGGATTTCTGGGATATGCCTAGAGCAAACAACTTTTTATTTCACTGGATGAGTGTGTTTCTGCACCTATGACATACCTAGTACTAACAAGACTGGTACTGTGCATAACCAATCTTCCAATAAATTTATTCAGACTTAGCAATGAGGCTGGTCAATACTTGGTATTCCAAAAAACAAGCAAACAAAATAAAACAAATAAAACAAAAACAAAAACAGAGAGCATGTTGCTGTCCAGCTCTTACGATTTACAGATGAAGAATCTTGGCCTAGCATGAGTATGGATCCATGCATGTCATGGCCTGCTTGCTCACTGATGAAAACCCATTTTCCTGATCCAGTTGCTGGGAGAAATATGGAACAAAATTTGTGATATTTTACATTGGCACAAGGCAGTGTGTGGTTTCCCTGTTAGATGCAACTGGGGTGGACACTGTCCATCTTTAGTCCAAAAATTCCACAAGGAGCCCTTGAAATTGGAGGTCATCGGAACAAAGGCCTTGTCTCTTCCTCCCAAACTGTATCCAGTCTATATCAAAAGTTGCCTCACAAATAGTGACAAAAGAAAAAAAAAACATAGTGTAGAAAACATAGATCTGAACCTATCTAAACTGCATCTAATACCAGAGGCAAGGGCGAATAGAAAGATGGTCCAAGCCTGCATATGGGCAGTGTGCATGATGGGGGTAGTTTTAAGCTTCTCCAGCTGACTGGGCAGGAAACCTCCTTGTTTAGATCTCTACAAGCAAGGTATCCCCCACTTCAGCCAAACTGACTTCCAATTCAATGCCCGATCCCACCCATGCAGGAGGCCTGCAAAACCTGAACTCCTGGAAGGCAGCAGCTGGTGTGCCACTAAGAAGCTGGCAACCTTACTTTAGCTGACATCTTGATCCACACACATAAGCAGTAAAATGGGCTCTCAAGTTAGTCTGAGAATCACTGATTTCATACAGAGGCACCTCAATTGTGGAATTTTCTTTCCAGGAAATGAAAGGAGTCTCTTGAATCCTATTTTTTTTGAGGGAAGGTAGGATATTAGGAAGGAAGAGGAGGTGGTGGTTGTTGTTAACCCACTTGGGTATTGGCTTTTGGAGGCTAGCAAAAATTAGATTGCTCAATCCCGTATTTACTAGTTAAGGCAGCTTATTGATCTAAGCAGTTTCCCTGTTTTGTTGCTACGTATTTTAACAGTTCTGGTTTTGAGTGGAATTGTATGTTATTGTTTTTAGCTTTTAGTGTAAATTTCTATGACCACTCACTGAATCGGAGACATGGTGGCCAGGTAGAAGTTATTATACATATTAAAAATACAGCCTTTTTAATGTTCTATTTGATGATTCTGTAGGATTTCACTAGCCTTTGTTAACTTGATGACATCATCATTCTCTTTCAAGAGTGCATGATATACAATTTCTGATCAATGATCAATATACCATATTTCAGATATGAGACATGATAAACAATATTGTAAATGGCACACTTAATGATACATTTAAATTTAAATCATATTTTTTTTTCAATATAGCAATGCAATATGACATTTTTAATCGTAAGAGAATGACATGATAAATGTTGATAAAGAGCTGTGCCTTGTGGTGGGGATTTAGGGAAACACCTCTTCCTCCCTCCAAAATATTGAGAAAAATCTTCAGTTCAGGCACTAAGAAATTATTGTTTACACTGGTTACCCTTTGTAAAAATGTGGCTTTGCTAATGAAAATGGGTTCTGCATATGTACTGGGTGATATTTGCAAGTTTTACAGATTTACGAGGTGATATTGTGAATATAATTTTGTTCTGGCATACAGTGTGTTCAAATAATAAATATCAAAATGAAACACATGCATAAAATAATATATTCAACAATGTATAGGATAAGGAAAAATACATGGTATGACCAAAATCAAACTGATACGCAGCACACAAATTAATACAGTTTGGGGAGATGCTCGCAGTCATAGATACATATTGGGTTTATTAATATTGATTTTTTAAATGCCCAGCAGATTTGTGTCTGACATTTTGAAAACAATACTCTTAAAGAACACTGGGCTTGAGAACAGCTTTAGCCTTGAAAATACACAAAAGGAATTCAAATAGGTAGGATTCAAGAATGCTACCTGAAAGACAGTCTCTAGATCTTGTGGTAGGACTGAAATAACATTTAACTTTTTTAAAAGCCCTCAAGATTCAGGTTCCCAGTTTATTGTTTGTTTGTTCTTGCTGAAAAAAATTGAAAAGTCATTTTCAGTTGAGTAACTAAAGTAACTAAGGCTGGAATCCTATATCCATAAACTGGGCATAAATACCTTTGACCATGATGTAACTTGATATCTGAGTAGATATATGTAGTATTGCACTTTCTTTATTTATTTTGAATGCTTAATTTTGTGTTGGGTGTCAGGTAGGAATTTGCAAAAATTTTCATTTTTGAATTACTTTATTTATAGTGCTTTATCATTTTGGGAGGAAGAATTAAATACAAGGGGAAATTTAGAGGCATATGTTAAATGCAACAATATTATTTAATATTATTTACTTTTCCAGATTGTAAGCCTGAGGGCAGGGAACTGTCTAATTAAAAAGATTGTATGTACAGCGCTGTGTAAATTTACAGTGCTTTATAAATAAAGGTTAACAAAAATAATAATCCAGCAGTGAAGGTGTAAGTTGTACAAAAACATGAAACACAGCAATATGTAAGTGAAATGTGTTCATTCACTTGGATGTAGTTTTCTTTCTCACTGTGAAAATTCCCTGGAATGATTGATGCGTGACTCATTGAGACTCTCCAAGTTCAGAATATTATTTTTTAAAACAAATTTGTCACTCGATTTTTTTTCATTGACATTTCTCATGATTTTGGGTTGCTTTAAAAATTTTGAATATACCTTCAGAATATAAAATTTACCAATAATCCACCAAATGATTTCCAAAAGCAGTGCTTTAAGTAAATGTCACACAATAAGCTAAAACATTTAAAATAATACATTCAGTGGGTCATGGAAAAAGGGGGAAATATATGGTATGATCAAAATATTACATTTGTTAACCTCTCCGCTAATGTTATCTTGCTTATAATATGTTATGTCCTTCTTGTGGACACTGCATTTAACTTGAGTATGTCTTGGCTTCCTGTTAAATTGTGATGTTGTGCAGGCCTCTGTAATAAAGATATTGTCCATCAGTAGATTCTGAATTTTGTTTATTTTAATTTTCTGTAGTATGTTTCAGTAGATAGACACTTTCCTACTTAGTCACTAATGAAATTTCAATATACTACTATTTTAAAAAAAGGAATTTAATTAGTTATATAGTTTTGATTCTAAAAAGGTATAAAATTCTGAGCTCAGATTTATAGGTTTTGACACCACATTATGGATGAATATCAACTTTAATTTCATCTCTAGTTCTATTGTGCAAGTCTAAATAGGAGGTATAGGGCTAAAAAGGAGGTATAGGGTCTAAATAGGAGGTATAGGGCTAAAAACAGTGACAGAACCACACTATTCCCTGGCTTTTAAAATACCTTTTGTAATATTGTATTAGAATTCTTAATAGCAAATGCTCTGAAGCTGTAATTTTCCCATCACTATGGTGTAACGTTTTTATACTCTATATAGTCACTACAAGTAAGATTATATACCCAGCCATCACAGTATCAAATGGTAATAACACAAAAGACAAGCAACAATAGTCTCCCCTCTCTCTGTGTTGTATGAGTGAGTGAATGAGTGAGTGAGTGAGAAAAAAATGTTACTCAAAGTATGGATGGGGTGGCTGTGGGTCCCAACCAGCTGTCAATGATATGTCACATGTTGAGGAAATTAGCTTAGTGAGAGGCTTAGATAACCTTTGAACCATTGTGAACCAATATATAATTGTATTAACTGGGAGGACTCCAGGTTCAGAGTAAATTAAGGTTTTTATTTAGAAAAAATATGCAAAGTGCAATCACATACATGAGATAGTGATTCAAACAAACATAGCATACAGAGCTAACAGAAATGGAAATATGGAAGAGGGATAGTAGACTTTGTAGGGGGTTACTATAGGGTTATAATTACCTGTCCAAAGATAATTCAGTAGAAAGCTGTAGTGGCTCAAACTGGGAGGTCTGAGGGTTCCACAGAACATGCACAGAGTGTCGGTGTATATGCCTGCTGTGTGCACAGAGGTTAGATTTTGAAATCATTTTTGTGGTCTTTTAACCATTTTTTGAAACAAGCCCTGGGTGTTTGGTTATCTGATCAGGTAGCTAACAAAGGCTAAATGACTTGTCCCAGGAATCAACAATTGGATTCTGGGCTGGTTGATGGTTTAAACAAAAGCTGTGATTGGATCTGGCTATCCCTGAAATGAGTGAACTGAAACGTTTGGCTGGGATCATGATAGTGGGTAGGCAGAGAGAGATTGGCTTACTATTTTAGGTGCAAAAATATCCTTTTTCTTGATTTTCAAGAAGAAATGAAGACTATTTTAGGGAAGGAAGAAGCACTTCAGATTTGAAGGTTTTGATTATTTGGATGTACACATGCCTGGGAGAAATGATTCCTGTTTTCCTGGGAACTTGACCTTTAGTACACGTGAAAAGTCATTGTGATTGAGTGGCAATAGATGCAGCAAAGAATTCTTTCTATGCTGCACATATTGCGTCTGCAGAGTCTCATCTAGCAGAGTTGTTTAGGGTGGTTAAAGAGTTAATCCAACTACCTCCCACCCTAAACTTATTATTGGAACCAACTAAAGCCTGCTGTGATGCCTTCAATGACTTTTTTGTGGATAAAATCTCTCATATAAGGGCCAGTCTGGATGCCCCCTGAATCCTTGCCCATCATGGTTGATCGCCCAGGGATGGGATACAACAAAAATATTATTACAACCTGTATTTAATGCATTCCTCAGGGAGGGAAGATTTCGATCGAAATTAAAGCAGGCAGTTGTTAGAATGCTTAAAAAAACCCCTCCCTGGATCCCCTGGTGAGGAATAATTATAGGCCGGTCTCCCTTTTACCATTCTTGGGCAAAGTGATTGAGAGGGCACTTGCCTTCCAGCTCCAGGTTGTCTTGGATGAAGCCGATTATTTAGACCCATTTCAAACTGGTTTCAGGGCGGGATACGGAGTTGAGACTGCTATGATTGCCTTAGTCTATGATCTCCATCTGGGCATCGACGGGGGAAGTGTGACCCTGCTGGTACCCTTGCACATCTCAGCAGCCTTCGATACGATCGACCATGGTATCCTTCTGGAACGCCTGAGAGAGTTAGGTATCAGGGGAACTGCGCTCCAGTGGTTCCATTCCTACCTCTCGGGCAGATTCCAGATGGTCATGCTGGGAGACAGCTGCTCTCGTAAAAGAGAGCTGACATCTGGTGTCCCTCAGGGTGCCATTCTGCCCCCCAGAATGTTTAACATTTACATGAAGCCACTGGGTGAGATCATCTGTTGACATGCGGCACAGTGTTATCAGTACGCTGATGACACCCAAATTTATTTCTCTATGTCTCTGACTGCTGCAGTGACTTGGGATGGCATCTCTCCTGTGAATGCCTTGGGTTGGCAATGGGGTTGGATGAGGGAAAACAAACTCATTTTGAATCCAGAGAAAACAGAGGGACTTGCACTAGGTACCTCAAGTCCAGGAATGGAGATTTGTCAACCAGTCCTGGAGGGGTCACACTTCCCCTAAAGGATGAAGTTCGCAGTTTGGGAGTATTCCTGGATCTATCTCTGCTTGGTACTAACTTCGGTTGATACACCAACTGCGTCCCTACCTGGACCGAAAGGATCTTGAAGCAGTGGTACTTGCACTGGTAATCTCTTGTCTAGATTTCTGTAATAAGCTCTACTTGGGGCTACCCTTGTACCAAGTTCAGAAGCTTCAATTGGTTCAAAATGTGGCAGCCAGATTGGTCACCGGTGCATCTAGGTTTGACCATATAACACCAGTGCTAAAATCTCTTCACGGGTTTCCAATCAGCTTCTGGGTGCAATACAAGGTGTTGGTTATTACCTTTAAAGCCCTACATGGCTCAGGCACGAGTTACTTGCGAGAACGCCTCTCCCTACACAATCCTCCCGGCACACTCAGAACATCTGGGAAGTATTTGTTGGAACATCATAACACCAAATTAATGACAACTTCCCATAGGGTGTTACAACTGTGGACCCGAAATTATGGAATAGCCTACAAGAAGAGATCTGTCTCATTACTACCTTAGAGGCCTTTAAGACTCCATATAAAAGGTTAGAATAATGCTTCACTGACTATAATTATTGGCTCTTTGTTGAATTGCTATTTTAATGAAGTAATAGGAATGTGGTTAATTCAGTATTAGTGTTTTATTGATTCTATTTTTTATTATTGTGTTACTTTATTGATGTAATCCCACCTTGATCCATGGGAGAGGTGGGAAATAAAAATAAACTATTATTATTATTATTATTATTATTATTATTATTATCTCTCAAAAACATGCTATCTGCAAATATGAGATATCAAAATATGAGGATTCTAAAATACAGTGTGGGGTATGCAGGGATGCATAACATTAAACAGACAGACAGTACTGCATGCCTGAATTAAACAATGTTCTATTAATGATCTACTAATACTTCAGAACAAAACTGAGGAGGGTAGGAGGTGATCAAGAAACATAAGAGAGATTTAAGTTGTAATGGTAAACATAATGATAGGAAGTAGTATTGGAAGATTTAATTTTAAAGATTTAATGGAAGATTTAATTTTAATCAAGTGTTTGACTTTATGCTATGACTCTATGCACTATATATATATATATATATATATATATATATATATATATAGTCCATCATATTTCTGCATTTTATATTTATAGATAGCTAGATGGACAGAGAGAAAAAGAGACTGCATGACTTCCTTGCTGCAACAGCTTCATTGGCTACTGGATTGTTTCCAGGGAAAGTGTTAAAGTGATGGCTATGAATAACAAATCCCTACATAGGTTGCAGACTATTTGAGAGAGCATAACTCCCTTATAAGCCTGTTCAAGTTTTGAAATGGTGGTGGGGGCTTTCTTTTGGTTAATTTATCTGTACAGTATGAACTCTATTGGGTAAACAACATGGTAGCTACAAGACGAGGATATACAAAATATTTTTATAGAGAAGAAACACAATGATGGCATTGGAACACACTAGTCACACTGAATTGATACTTGCTTTGATTTTCTTTCTTACACAAATGAATACCTTTCAAAGTTTTCAAGGCAATTGCTATATAGTGGACCCTTGTTATACACTGGGGTTTGGGTCGAAGATCCCCCGTGGATAACAAAATCCGTGGATGTTCTAGTCCCATTAAATATAATGACATAGTATAATGGTGTCCCTTATAAAAACTGGAAAATCAAGGTTTGATATTTGAAATTTATACTTTTTTTGAACTTTTTCAAACCGTGAATGCTTGAATCTATGTATAAAAATCCGTGTATAGGAAGAGCTGACTGTACTAGTCTTTTGTAGAAAAATATCTACTTCTGTTGAACAGTATTTGCCCCTAGAGACTAACTAGCTGTATTTCACATAAACTTTTGTGGACATTGGCCCACTTTATCAGATGCATGGAGTGTTGCTTCAGATAGCAGATAGCCATAGACATGGTTGGGGAGAAAAGATGTAATTAGTGAGGTGAGAGGGAATAGTAATTTAAAAAGCAGAAACATTTATCATTATTTTAACAGGTGTTAACAAACAATAACTGGGTAAAAGTGCCAACTTCCCACCATGGATGAGTTTGTGCATTGTGATGAAAAGTTGAATAGATAAAAGAGCATTATACTAAGCCACTATCTAGTTATAATAAAATAAACAATTCTTGGGGATTGGAATGTATATTGAGCACTTCCAATATGTGAGCCATTGTTTTATTTTTCCTATTTGTTTACAAATTTTAGTTAGAACTAGAGAAGATTCTGTCTCTGTTGCTTGAAGCAGCTCCATTGGTATGCCATCTGTTCCTGGTGGACATGGGGAGACACCAGCTGCAGTGTGCACATGAAGATCAGCATATGACAGCTGGTGCAGGAGCTCATAGTGGAAGCTCACACAGTACCAGTATCAGTAGTATCATTTGGGGGGGGGGGTGCAGACTACACTGGGTGGAACCCCAGAAAAGGGGTGACATCTAACTGAGTGCCCTCCACACTTCCTTGATGTGCGCCACAGTGCATGGCAGGGAGGGAGAGTCCCAGGGAACCTCTTCCTCCCTGCTTGGTGCGGCTTTACTCACATGTAAAGCCATGTCAGGCAGGAAGGGAGAGGCCCAGGCCACCCTTCCTCACTATTTGGCACAGCTTTATACACGTGTAAAGCCACACTAGGCAGGGAGGAAAGGTGCCCTGGGCCACTCCCTTCCTCCTTGCTTGGCACAGTTTTACATGTGTGCCAGGCAGGGGAGTGAGGGTGAGTCCTTTTGGAGCTGCCCCTGAAGCCTTGTCCCCAAACCCACACCCCCCACACTTGGTGACACGCCAGTGCAGGACACCCCTGGTCAGGATTTGCTGGGTCCCCTCCTTTCCTTTCCCTACTCTTTTTTTAGACCTTGTCTTCCACACTGAAGCACTTCTTCTCACATCATCAGGAGAGACATGCCACTGCCACTTATGCAGGAGCCAAATCTCTTTGTTAGCGGTGAAAAGACAAGAGTGGGAGGACACCAATTTTTTTCTATCCCTTTCCTTTATTTCTGATTCCTTGTCCTGCTTTTCCCTCTCTGATGAAACAGACTCACTCAAGTAGAGTAGACTCATGGAATCAATCACTGAATGCTAAGTCAACACATGGGTAAATCCAACTGATGCAGTGGTCCTGCTCTCGGTGGGATTAACAACAAAATTAAGGCTGGGTTTTTCCAATCATTTATTCATTTCAAATAACAGGAATACAAAAAAACTTCAAATTGAATTCACTTTTAAAATCCTTAAAACCTCCCATATAGCTCCCTCTGGTGTTGCAACCTGTTTTAAGCTCCTATATAAAAAACTAAATGTACCTAGAAGTTTATTACTAGTATGATAGTTTATAATAAAAGTTGTCTTACTTGGATATGCAAACACACACTCTTCTAAACCACCAAAGTTGTTACTCAGATTGGTGTGACCCTGAAGTCAAGACTGTATTAGAAAGTTTTAGGTACAGTGTGATAGCAGACTATTTTAGGTGCACAGTTTTCTGCTGAGATAGTGTCAGTGATATAAAGGCTTTCCATGGTCCAGAAACAGAACTGTGTATTAATATAATCACAATGCACCTACTTTTGACTAAACACTGGGTTGGATCCAGACACAGAACAGATTCAGTGAAAACAAAGCTGAAAGTTAGATCTGATTTGTTTTTGTTGTGGCCCTTTAAGTCATTTCTGATTTATGGTGACTCTACGACAAACCTATCATTCTTGGCATATTTTTTCAGAGGAGTTTTCCATTGCCAACCTCTGAGACTGAGAGTGTGCCCAGTAGGTTTCAATGGCTGAGTTGGAATTTGAACCCTGGTATCCAGAGTCATATCTTGATGTAAATAATATTTTAAGATAATTTTTGCAACTTCTACTATATCAATGCAAATAATATAAAATAAATATTTATACATATGGATGAATAGTACCTTTTTAACTATAAATGCCCAACTGCTTTCAAAGCATCTTGTTATAGGATATAGTCTTAAACACAGTGCAGCTGTTTAATCCCATTCCAATCAATCAGATTTTGGGATTCCAAATGTAGGCAGGAATCCAGCTGTTAGTCTGCATGTGTTGGAGGAGATTAGAAATATAATTTTAATGTCTGTTTTTCTGTATCTGTTTGGGAATGCCCATTCACACTTCACTGAGAGTAAATCTCACAGCATCTAATGGCTTACTTCTTGAGAAACCATGACTGTATTGTTCAAGTTTGAAATATTTAAATTGCAGAAAATCTATACTGAGAAAAGATTGCCTATTTTATCTTCAGAGTACATGTATGTTGAAGAGCAACAGCTCAAAATGTATGAGATTTTGATTAATGGAAAATAAATACTTATCTTAGTAACAGAAGTCTTTTTCTTTTTCTGCATTGTGTACATTCCCAATAATTACATTACTGTGTAGAACTGGGAGTGGAGGAGGCCAACCTCTGACTCTTATCACTTTAATCATGAACAGCAACTGGACTGAAATCCATGAAAAGAAATGATTACACCCAGGTCTGTTTTCCACCCCACTCTGCTCCATTTCCAAGCCAAAGTAGCTGTTTTCCTTTTTGAGGGAGTTATTCTTGCTGCCAAGGAGAAGATAAGTTCAATAAGCAATGGAATTGCATCAAAAGGGAGCTCTTTGCCAGGGCAAACAATAAACTACTTGAAAACACATTACTATAATGGTGATTTGGCAAGGAATCCAGTATCATTTCTCTCTTAAGTGATTTCTTTATTATAATAACAACAACTCAGCTATGATTGAAACCAGAAACTAATTGAGAAGCAGATAGTCAATGAAATAAAGAATAATAATTATGTCTCTGTAAGGAGTAGTTGCATTGGAACACTTTATCTCTCTTCTGATTTTGCACATTTGAAGAGACTGAATGCATACTGCTGTTGTTATAACTCTCTCTCTCTCTCTCTCTCTCTCTAGTAGACCTTTGTTGAACAGTATACCTATTTTTAATAAATTTGTGAAATACCTTGATCTCTTGAAACTCATTTCCTATAGCCACTTTGATAGGTACAGGTACAAATGATAAGCTTTGAAACATGAAATAACTTTCTTCAAAGCATTTGAGGGTCAACTGCAGTGGTGGCAGGAAACACTTTCAATATGGAAATAAACACAAAGTTGTTCTTTTCAGCACAACCATTAGTTATTAGTTATACCATATCCCTCCTGCCAGTTAGCAACTATAAATAATATAATTTATTATGTTTTCTTTTACTGACTGCTCTTTTCCTCATAATTTTTTATTATTTTACTATACTTTGGCAGCAACCAAATCCAAGGTGTCAAAGGATTTGGAAACAAAGTCCTAGGAAGAATGATAGGGAAAGCTGGGTATGTTTAGCTTAGAGGACAAAACACCGAGAGGAGACATGATTGCCATTTTTAAATATTTCAAAGATATCATATTGAAGACGGAGCAAGCTTGTTGCAGAGCTCAACAGTGAAGTTGTGGGAGTGATGTTTCAATAAACATCCACAGAAACTTGCAGAGTTGGGTTAGGAAAGGCCACAAAGTTTATTGGTTACAACTGTAGAAGGCATGGCCTGGAAGCAGCGACGTAGCCAAGGGGGGGGGTCCGTGGGGCCTGGACCCCCCTTCCGTTAGAAAAATGAATGGCATGTGCTGCTGCACCACCGTACCCAAGCCCCATTATAATGGTTGCACTTAGTCTGGACCACCCCTTCCTAAAATCCTGGCTACATCCCTGCTGGAAGGAAATGGATCCCAACATCAGTCACCTGACTGTTGTCTAATGAGCTGCTCCCAGCCCAAATACTTGTATTTCCCCTTGGATTGATGGCCAGTGGAATACCATGTGGCTGCAAACCACAAGGATAGATCCCCCATCCAACATCATGTGGGGGTGAAACCTAATCTCTTGCCCTGAGTTGGGCATGACCCATGCCACCTTTATATCCAAAGCTCTTTAATAGAGCTTCCATTGGTATGACAGGCTTGCAGCCCTCAATCCCACAAACCAGAGTTGATCCCAAGCCAAACCACCAAAAGATGTGACATAAATGCATTACCAACCCGAACAGAAACAAAAGAGAAGGGATGAGTAAGTAGAACAAAGAGTGAAGATCAATTGAAGCTCAGGAGCTACATGTTCATTTACCTCTGCTGGGTTTGAGTGAAGAGTTCACCTTTCTTTGTGGAAGGCCTGCTCTGAGGAAACTGAGCCAAACCTGATTAGCCAATTTTCCCACCAACGCATGTCATAACCATGAGAAATCTTGGGAAGGAAGAGACAGCCATGTCAATTAGGGATGGAAAGAATATTCAAAAATATTTGGAAAATGGTAAAACATGTTTTTGAGTATTGAGTGATGACAACAGTCCAGGACTGATAAGTAGGTACGTATTTTCTGTGTTAAAAGCAGCATTTTCTGCATGGAAAATAATATTTCAATGAAGAAATATTAATTCCTGCATAGGAAAAGCTGTGTTCTAGACAAGTCAGTATAGGTAAGGAACTAAAAGCACATCACCAAACAACAAACAAGCTCCACATGATCAAAGATGGCCAACTGTTTATTAATATTTTAAAAGCCCAACATATTTAAGCCACACTAGGCCCTTCTTAGGGGGTCTTCAAAAGAATTCACTGGAGTTGTGAACACTATCTAAAATATAAGACCATAGAGATAATTGTGTTAAACTGCATTATTTGTACAGTGTGGACACATCCCAAATTAGAATTTTAACCTGAGTCTTGCTGGTCCAACATCCTGACAATACTATCACATTAGTTTTCTCATCAAAGTGCATACTTAAGAAACTACAGCCTTCCAGTTGATAAACGGTATCTCTTGCTTTTGCTGCCATTCAGTTAGTGCAAAACATATTCTTTCTAGATTTGTAGCTTTAAAATTTGCCCTATCAGTTTGTGTTTAGCTCTTCTTAAATTTTGATATTTTAATGTATGTATGGAAGAAGCTTAAGCAACCTTTTAAATAAATTAATGTTGATTCAATACTATGGAATCCTCAAAGGAATCTTATCTTTCATTTTGTTAAAATGATTTGGGCTTGCTATTTTTAAATGGTGTAGTATTTAAAAAGTCAAAGGTGAACTCTTTTGATCATGTATCATTGATATTTTGAGTTTAATTAGCTGCTAAATGCACAGGTTGTCATTACCTGCTGCATCAACATGCATTAAGAAACACCATTAAATGGCTTTTTATTTGTTTAACCGCAGTTTTGTGTAGGCTGGAAATTATGTATCTCTGAGATTTACTTAATAAAAATGTCAAAGAACAGTTTAAATTTTTCATCTGCTGGAGGGCCAGATATTGTTTGCATACCTACAATGAGAGTGTGTTTCACATGGTGTATGCTCCCTGAGCTGGCCAATTTAGGGGGCAATTCTATGCACAATTACCTGTGAATAAGTTCCATTGACAATGGCCCAAAATTTCAATTGAATGTCAACACAAGGAATGTCCTATAGCAAGTATTAGTAGTTCCAAAGTCCAAGAAGTGAGTCAACAATCTGAGCTAGACACTCCTCCTAAAGGAGCAATGCCTATTCTAGCAGGGCAAACATGTTCAGAGTAACATGTGGATAAATACCATTTTTATCTAGACCACTGCAATGGGCTCTATGTAGGTATGAACTTAAGAGTGACAATGAAATTGCAATTGGTGCAGACTGTGATGCCTAGGTTGGTACCTTTGCACTGAATAGTAAATCCAAACAAAAATCCATCAGTGATACCTTTATTAGCCAACCAAAACACACAATATTATTTGTGGCACTTGTGCAACATATAAATGCTGTGCCACGGGAGTGCTGACAATCTGCCCACCATGTAGTTGGATAGGTGGCATGACACCAGTGTGGCTGTGGTGTCAGAGCACACAGCATCTAAACACCGTGCTCTGACGCCACTCCCAAGCCACTTTTTCATTATCATTGCATTCCAATTATAAAGCTGCCATTTTTTCTATAAAGCTGCAAAAATCAGTGTTGTTTTGTGCATTTTCTGTCTATTTTTCACATCTTGGACTGTCTATTGAGTGTTTCTCTGTAGATGACTACTCACCGTCTTAAGATGAATATGGATAAAACAGAGATCCTGAAGCTTCAGCCTGATGGCCTAGTAGCCTACTTTACAGGGTTACACCCTGGTCCCTGACTCACTTGCCAAGAACCTTGATGTTGGGATCCCCTTCCCCCCTCACCATTCCCTTCTCCTTTTGTGTTGTGTCTTTTTAGATTGTAAGCCTGAGGGCAGGGAACCGTCTATTATCTTCTCTGTTTGGGCGGCATATAAATAAATCCCATTATTATTATTATTGTTGTTATTATTATTATTAGTATTATTATTATTATTATTGAAGTCTTGCTGGTTTGTCCCTATGCCCCTTTATTGGGGCAACTGCTAAGACATGTAACCTCCATGTTTTAAACATCCATAGGATCTGTAGGTTTTTGACTGTTGAGAATGCCTATTTGCTTATCTTGGCCTTGGCTACTGTCATGTGATTTTTTTTTCCCTTGGGGAAAGTACTCTATCTTTCGCTCCCATTACTCTTTGGATTAAAACCTTGCTTCTTAGACTGCTGACTTGTCTTGACTTTCTGGAACCCTTGATTTTTGGACTGCCTTATCAACCTACCTATCAGGCATCCTGGACCTCAGACTTCTTGACAAATCTTTTGGTAATACTTCTTGTGATTCTGGACTTGGAATCAGAGACTTTGTGTGCTGCTTTGCATTGGCTCTGCCAGCCAGTGGTTTGTTTCTTTGGGAATTGAGCTGGTGTTATCAGCCATTTGGCCGCTTTCCTGGACAGCCATTTAATTCCTGGACTATTGTAATACCCTACTGGCAGGTTTGCCTTCCTGTTCTCTTAATCCTCTAGCTTTAATCCAGAACAGTGCTGTGTGGATTGTCTTAATTCTCCCCAAATATTCTCATGTCTCCTCCTCTCATGGATCCCTCCACTGGCTTCCAGTTCAGGTCAGGGCTCAATATAAACTTTTGGTCCTAGTATTTAAGGCTCTGTGCTTTAACTTCCCCCTGTGTTTGGCATCTTGGCTAGCATGGTATGTACCATCTAGCAATTTAAGATCTGCAGACAAAGGTTAGTGGCAGTTCCACCAGTGTATGGCTCTGTCAAGGTTGTGAGCCTTTCAGGATCTGTCTCAGTGTTTGTATAAAAGACTTCCTTTGCACCTCTGGCTGGAGGAGGATTTGATCTGCTTTTGTAAAGGGTTGAAGACCTTCCTCTTTGATTTGCTGGATTAAGTTGCTGTGCATGCCTAATGAAGATTTTGTTTGTTTTTAGCATATTGTTGTATTATTTTAGCATTTTAGCATTTTATAATGTGGTGTTTTATCATTCGTTTTTTATTGTATGTGTTCTGATGTACCACCCTTTGGTGGAAAGGGCATTATAAATAATTGTTGTTGCTATGATGATGATATGATGATGCTTCATTTATCAGCTTGTTTCCTTTCCTTTTGAGTTGTTTGTTTCTGGTGTTTTCTTCCATTGTCTGTAGACCACAGTGGACTGAATTGACACTTTAGAAAATTATCAACTCAGAAAGAAAGAGGGTCACAAGTGGCTAGCCTTTCTCCAGAAGAAACCTTTTTTATTTTGGTTATGAACAAACAAATTGTTTTGGATTAATGAAGTTTTTTGAGAACAGGAAATATCTTACTGAAGCTCTATAACAAGAGTTGAGTTGTGCATCGGTATTTTGGCTTTGTGTGTTCATATGGACTTTCAAGTTTCATAGGGTTTTCTTAGGCAAGAGATACTCCAAGATGGTTTTGCCAGTTCTTAGCTCTGGAATATAACCTATAGCATCTGGTATTCATTGGCAGTTTCCCATCCAAGTACTAACCAGAGCTGACCCTACTTAGCTTCCAAGATCAGAGAGGATCTGGTGCCTTTAAGATATTTAGGCCCTTTTGGAATGTATGCAACTAAATTCATGGGGCATGCAGGAACATTATCTTTATCTGCTTGCCCATCAGGTTGTTTTATTAATAATAGTAACCATACTTTTGATCTGAGAACAGGAAAACAGGAACAAGTTTGGGCTAAATTACAACCCAGCAAAAGGATGTTTGCAGAAGCAAAAGTCTTTGAAGGAACTTTGATGTTTCATTTCCCACAGAACTGTGAAGTGGGCCAATCTTGAAAGTGATTGATTAATGAGTGACATAGTCATGTGATATGACTGTGACATTTTGTAACTTTGTGCAAAACTCCATTTCTTTTCTTCTTTTAAAAGAATGCACTTTCTGGTATGCAAAGCACACATTAGAATGTTTCCTTCTCTTAGAGGAACACCAGTTATTATGGTATCCCTTCTAAATAAAGTGGTCTTGAATAAAGGCTTATAGAAAGGTTGTATTTCATTCATTCACTCCTCTATATACTACTCAAAGTATTCATCAAATATGCAGGGAATCCATTCCCTGTTTAAGGAAGTTTGAGGAAAAAAAACCTATCCATGTCTACTCAAAGATTAGGCCTATTGTGTGCACTGGAGCTTACTTTCAGCTAACAATGGAGTTTATTGCACGGCCCCTAAAACGGGCCCAGTGTGTTCTAAATGTGAACGCGCACGGAATGGGATGGGGCCAAGAACCCCATTTTATTGCACACTGGAACACCGCTTTTGCCGCCTGGCGTTCCAATTGGGTCCCTGTTCTGTTCCACAGGGCACCATTTCTGGGGACTCTTAGAAACAGTTCCCGGAAATGGTGACCACTGGAACGGAACAGGGATGCAACTGGAACGCTTGGTGGCAAAGGCGACGTTCCAGCGTCCGATAAAATGGGGTTCTTGGCCCCATCCTGCTCCGTGCATGCCCACACACACTCACGTTTAGAACACACTGGGCCCGTTTTAGGGGCTGTGCAATAAACTTCTTAGTTTAAGACTGCAGCCTAAAAAAGTAAAGCCCACATGGTGCTATAATTCTTTTAAGGTTTTAAGAAGCAGTTCATTTTCCTCCCACATGATTTTTTATCACTTGAGAAAATCTTTGCATAAAGATTGCATAAAAGATTGCATAAAAAACATTTTCACTTGTCTTTCATTATCTATCAGAGAAAACTAATTTCTTTATCAACAGTGGCATGCTTACTGGTCTGAAAGGCATTTTGAATGTTCAATCAATACTTCTCTTTTCTCTATTCACTCTGTTTCTTTATGATCATCATAGCACCAAAAGGCACACACATTTACCCAGTAAGCAGATGTTAGTAATAAATCCATGAAGCATTGTCATAAAAAAGTAGCCTCATGAGTATTTCCCTCTTCCTTCCCAAATGTCAATAGAGTCTCAGTCACAGCAAGGAGCATGTTTGATTCTCCTTCTTATTCACCACTTTTAACTGCTACAGGAAGGTACTGAAATTAACATCGATAGAACTACAAAAGAGGCTCTCACAAGAAGGTTTCACTATGCTAGCATAATTTACTCATCAATTGCAAGAAGAATATAATGTTATCTTTGACTGATTCTGTTCATTCATCAGTACTTTTGAGTCCAGGGTGACCAGATGTCATAACCACAAAGGAAGACAAGGCACTGTAAAATAGAAAACATTCAAGAAAAAACAAGATGCTACTAAATAAAAGCTAAAAACACTCATATAAAGATAAACTTATGCTTCTTAGTTAAACTCAAAATGGAGAACATTTTTAAATTCCTCCTGGATAGAAGACTGAAATGTAGGATATGTCCTGGAAAAGGAAGACTCCTGGTCAATCTATCTGAATCTTCATAAGGCTTTAAAAAACCAAAAACTACTGGCTCTGAAAGACCTGATCTTACTTCATTAGTTGTCTGTGAAGCTATGCAGTCAACTGATCAGATTATTTCTTTTACCCTCATTCACCCACCAGCAGTTATGCCCAAGATCTAGAGAACTTACAGTCCCTGCCACATATCCATGTGGGATTTTAGGGATGCATTTTTTTAAAAAAAGTTTTTCACTAGGGATAGAAAGAATACTTAAAATATTCAAAAAATGGACAAGAACATTTCATGTTTCTCGAGTGACAAACCTTAATGAGAAGAATCAAGGACTAATGAAAATTTTCTCACTTTGGGACTTACTCTACACTAAATTTACATAAGGATTTTGTGTGAAATAAGTCCTGATCTGCAAAGAGTCATTGGCCTGTTACAGACTACCAAAATAAAGCTGCTTCGGGTCTCTTTAGAGGTATGCTGTTTAAATGATGCATGCATCCTAAGAATCCGGAAGCTGCACCAAAGCTGCACTCCAGTGCTTAGGAATGGAGTGTGGCTTTGGCGTGACCTCCGGACTCTTAGGGCCCATGCATCATTTAAACAGCATACCTCCAAAGAGACCCGAAGCAGCTTTATTTTGGCAGTCTGTAACAGGCCATTGAAAACAATACAGTTGTCAAATGCACTCTCAAGGAGAAAAGAATTGCTAAAATCACTCACTGCTTTTTTAAAGAAAAAAAATTACCAAAGAATTTGGTCCTTATTATCTATAATAATAATAATAATA
>NC_056526.1:108022435-108067675 GCF_019175285.1 Sceloporus undulatus
ATTATTATTATTATTATTATTATTATTATTATTATTATTATTATTATTATTATTATTAATATACCGCCCTATGGCAAACCAATCCGGGCGGTTGACAACAGTAAAATATAAAATATAACAATTAAAAACACTTTATCCCTCCCCCCCTTAAGACAATATTAAACAGTATAACATATTAAAAACACAACATCAAGCATAAAAACAGCAATTAAAACCCTGATATCCCTCTGTTGATCCTCGACCATCACTGAGATGGGGCCACGGGAGGAATGAGGGAATCAGGGAACCTGGGCTGGGATGGTTAGTCTGGAAAGGCCTGCCGGAAGAGATCCGTCTTGACCGCTTTTTTAAAGCTGTCTAATGATGTTATCTGACGGATCTCATCTGGCAGGTCGTTCCAGAGTTTGGGGGCAACAGCAGAGAACGTCCTCTGGGAGGTCGCCGCAAGCCTAGATTTTAAAGGCTGCAGTAAGTTCTTCCCAGAGGACCGGAGAGCGCGGGGAGGATTGTACGGGAGGAGGCGGTCCCTGAGATAGCTTGGACCCAAGCCATTTAGGGCTTTAAAGGTGATAACCAACACCTTGTACTGGGCCCGGAAGCTGATAGGCAGCCAGTGGAGGGACCTCAAAACCGGAGTAATGTGGTCCCTCCTAGATGTTCCTGAGACAAGCCTGGCTGCCATGTTTTGAACCAGCTGTAATTTCCGAGTCAAGCACAGGGGTAGCCCCATGTAGAGTGCATTACAGAAGTCAAGGCGTGAGGTTACCAGCGCGTGCACAACCGTCTCGAGATCCCTTACTTCCAGAAAAGGGCGCAGCTGGCGTATCAGCCGAAGCTGATAACAGGCACTCCTGACCGTCGCATTTACCTGATTTGTCATCAGGAGCGACGAGTCAAGGAGCACCCCCAGACTGCGAACACAGTCGCTGGAGGAGAGTGTGACCCCATCCAGGACTGGAGGTTGCAACCCAATTCTTGGTTTCAGGGCCGCTACCATGAGCACCTCCGTCTTGTCTGGATTCAGTTTCAATCTGTTTTTCCTCATCCAGCCCATTACCGCCTGAAGACATTCGTTGAGAGAAGAGATGCCATCAGAATTCGAGGCCGACGAACGAAATACGGAGAAATAGATTTGGGTGTCATCAGCGTACTGATAACACCCAGCACCATGACTCCGTATTATCTCACCCAGCGGCTTCATATAGATGTTAAATAACATCGGGGACAAAATAGCCCCCTGAGGAACCCCACAAGTGAGGTACCTCTTACTGGAGCTACAGTCCCCGAGTAGCACCCTCTGAGACCTGCCCGAGAGGAAGGACCGGAACCACTGCAAGGCAACGTTGAACCTGATAGGATTTAAGGAGTTTGTGTTATGCCTTGCCAGGTGTAAAGATGATGGAAAGTATGACCAGGTTTTGGAGATTTTGCAGGAATATTTCTTTTGATTATGGTCAAATACAAGTGTAGTAGATGACCAACTGGGTGGTGAATGGGCAGACAGGAGCCACAAATATTTTGAGGCAATCCATTTCACTGTTGAACAGCTCTTACAGTTAAAAAAACAACAACCCTTTTTTCTAGGTTGGAATCATTTTCCTTGTAATTTCAATTAATTTGTTTTGAGTTCTAGTGTCTGGAACAGCAGGAAACAAAATTGCTCAATGTCCTACATGATGTGCCTTCTTATGTTTAACGATAACTATCATATCACTTTTTTCCAAGCTAAACATACCCAGTTCCCTCAGACATTCCACCTATAGCTTGGTTTCCAGACTTAAGATAATCATGGGCTGCATCTGCACTGCAGAAATAAAGCAGTTTGACACTGCTTTAACTGCCATGACTGAATGTTAAAGAATCCTGTGGATTAGTGGACTTTTTTTTCAAGCTGGGAGCAATTAGTAAATCATTAAGATGCCAATGAGCAAGGAATGTTGGCATGCATCCTAAAATGGCAATACCTTATGAGGGATATTAAAAGTTGTTACATTTAAAATCATATTACCTTGTTAATAACTTGTTTCCAGGAAGGCTTACTGAAACTGCTGAGAGCATATGATAATGCAGCACTTAAAGCACTGGATTCCCAACATGAATATGACTAAAATGTCTAGCTATAGCTTTTATTAGTTTGGAAGGAGCCAATAAAAATGAAGTAAGATTCTCTTATGTCTATATAAAATACAATTTAGGATTTGCCAGAAAGTAAATATTCTCAAATGACATCCATAGGGATCATCTCAATATTTTAATTGTCATTCCACAAACAATCAAATAGTGTAAGAAAGGGAGAATTTTTAAGGAATTCACTATAATAATAATATAATAATAAATTTTATTTATATCTCCTGCTTCTCCCTTTGGATCGAAGCGGGATTACAATGGTAAAAACATAAAATACATACAAAATACATCAATCAAAAATAAAAAGGGGAAGAGTTGTTACAGTATTGCTCACAGTCATAAGAATTGAGTCATCATATTCAGATGTTCAAAATCAGATTAGAGGAGATCTGTTGGACAGGCCTGCCAGAAGAGACCATGGCAATAACATAGAGAAGAAACAACCTGAAAACCAAAACATGGAGCTAAGACATACTGATAAAAGGCCCTTTTCATCTAAACTCTGTACTTTTCATAATACACTTTATGGGGACCAATTACTTTTTTGTATTATTACAGTTGTTAATCATGTATGTTAGGGTATTTTAAATTATAGTATATTTGCCTGAAAACATTTATAAGCAAACAATAATTTAATATTCAACAAGAAGGCCAGGATAGGAAGGTGGACAGGGAACTTCCAAAATCTGCCCCTTTATGTCCACGTTTTCTTCCTCTGCTTTTCCACTTAGTGGGAAAAAAATCGAGTTTTCTTTATACACACACACATGTGCTTTATGATGCTGTAATAATTTCATTCTAATATTATATTACAGTGAATGTCCTTTAAAAAGATGGACTTCTTTTGTTGTTGCTATGTGCCTTCATGTTGTTCTTGACTCACGGCAACCCTATTGTGGGATCTTCCAAGGCTGACAGTGTGGGACACATCCAAGGTCACCCTAATGAATTTCCATAGCCAAGGAGAGAACTGAATGCTGATCTCCAGAGTTGCAGTCCAGTGCTCAAACTACTACACCACAACGGCTCTCCGAATGTCTTTACAAAACACTATTTCAGTAAGCAGTGATAGCCACCAATATATTGTGGCTATAATTATGAACAGATAAATAGAAATAGAAACAGACAAATTCATGGAGGATAAGGCTATCAGTGACTGCTAGTCATGAAAGTTATGTATTACCTCCACTATTGTAAACAGTATGCCATTGTATGCCAGTTGGTCAACATAAGTCAGAGGTTGTATTTATGTTTATATCCTACTTGTGGGCTTCATAGAGACATTTAGGGATAGAACAATGGACTGAAGAGATCTTCAGTCCAATGTAGTTATACTCAAACCTTGAGGAACATCAACTGGTGATGTCTTGAAGAGAAGAGATAAATTTAGTGAATTCATGGAAATAGAAGTGTATTTTGCATATTTTATGGACACATTCAGTTAAATGTTTACAATCTTATCCAGGTTCATTGTCAAAGATCCCTTGCTGATCATATAATTGTTTTGAGATTGTTAACATTCACATTTGAAAAATCAAGCATCATCAGATTTCACACTGAACAACTAAGAAATCCAGCAACCATTTATGACTTTTATAAATGTGGATAGGAAACCACAACTGTCAATATTTAACACAGGAAGCACAGTACAAAAAGAAAAGAAAGAAGGAAGGAAGGAAGGACACACAAGACTGGAGCGTAGGATTGGCTAAGTAACCTATTCATAAGCACTTTAGCTTGTTCATTCTATTCACTGCATATATTTACTTTATATGATGCCAATAAGTTCTGTATTTTCCTGTAACAGTACTGCCTCAAATTAATCTAAAGAATTCAGAAAATACCTTGCTACTGTGATAAAGTAGGAACTGTTTGACCAGGTGAGTGGCTTTCCGGAAATTCTAAAATGCTTGTCAGCTGAAGTGCTTGTTCAGCTGAACTGAAATCCTATATACAGAACATTAAAATGTTAGCACAGTACACAGGGTTTTTTTTTACTTCCTTTCCTATTATTACAATGCAAATCTGTAGAATCAGAACACTTCACTTTTATATTCCAGTTCCTATGATGGGTCATGGGAACATTCATGTTTTTCCCACATAGATTCACAGATGTAACATAAGGGTATTTTAAATATTTTAAAGTCTTTTCTGACTTATGGAGGCCCTGAAGCAAACCTATTAAGGGTTTTCTTGGTAAGATTTGTTCAGGAGGGTTGCCTTTACCCTTCTCTGAGGCTGAGAGAGCGTGACTTGCCTAAGGCGGGTTACACACCGCCATTTAGTACGTAATGAATACATACTAGGGTTAGGAAGGGGCGGTGCTTCCGCACCCCCCTAACCCTAGTACGTATTCTGTACGTACAATTTGGCGGCGGCCATTCCACACGGCCGCCGCCATATTTACGTATCGGATGCTATGCGTCCGCACGTGTCACGGTGTCTATGATGTCGTGAGTCTGCCCCTGGTGCCTCGTGACTTCATAGAGGCGCCGCTTAAAGAAGCTCCAATTTGGAGCTTCTTTTTCGGTCCATGCGGGAGCCGCGCGGTGTGGCTGCTGTGGCTCCCGCACGGAGCAAACGGCGGCGGCGGCAGACCGGTCTGTAATCCACCTAAGATCACCCAGTACTTTTCTATGGCTGAGTAGGGATTCAAACCCTGGTTTCCAAAGTCCTAGTCCCATGCTCTAACTAGTACACCATGTTGGTTTACAAACAAATTAAAAAGCTAACAGTTAGGAAGCAATGAAAACATACTGACAATTAGCCTTCATATGAACAATTCCTACATTTGTAGGCATATGTAGGAAACCATTTGATTCTCCAGATGTTTTCAACTCCACAAGCCCCGGCTAATATGGCCAATGGCAAAAAATTGTGGTAGCTGTAGTCCAAAACATCTGAAAACTATCTCCTTGCATGTGGTTTAAAACAGTCCTTCTTAATATGGTTGTACAGATGTTTTGGATATCATCTCCCAAAAATCACAACCAGCATGTCCAGTATTAAAGAATTCTGGGAGCTGCCATTTCAAACATTTGGAGGACCAAAGATTGAAAACCACTGGCTTACAAAGACAACTTGAAATGGCTGTTTCTCAAAGTAACTCAAGGAATTGAAGTTGGATTAATTTTAACATGAAAAACATTGGATTTATCCTAACAATATGGGTTAAGCTGCATGATAAATACATGCTCTATGTTCTAAGGGGCCATAGCAAGTTGAGAGGTGGTAACGAATGAATAACCCACCTATAAATATTTTCTACTCTAACTCACTGGAAAATATACTGGAATCGGCATTCAGACCTCCGTCCATCAGGTCCTCATTTATAAATACATGTACAAGGATAAAAAACAAAAACAAGATCTTGTGGTTGGTGCCAAAGCAAATGAGATGGAAAGTTTACCAAATGAGATGGAAAGTTTAAGTCTTACCCATCAGTACAATTCGGTATTGGATGGGATCACACACATCTAACTAGATAGGAAATGTTCTTCAAGCACACAAAACATATTTCATACATTTTGCTGTTCAGCCCTATGTACTTAATAATGGACAGTCTTAGGGAATGTTTAATTATGCGTATTAAACACTTGATAGCTGCCACTGGAACTGTTCTTAATGAAAAGAATAGTGCTGAGGGACCTATGAAAGTTCTACTAATAGTATAAAATATTGGTGGTTCATTCACACATGCAAGGCAACACAAATGACAAGCAAAGAATCTAGGTATTATTATGACAGATTAAGGGCCCGTACAGACAGGCCAAAATAAAGCTGCTTCAGGTCACTTTGGAGGTATGCTGTTTAAATTATGCATGCATCCTAAGAGTTGGGAAGCTGCGCTAAAACTGTGCTCCTGTCCTAAGGACTGGATTGTGGCTTTCACATGGCTTCTGGCCTTAAATAGCATAACTCCAAAGTGACCCAAAGAAGCTTTATTTTGGCTTGTCTGTACAGGCCCTAAGAGTGCCAAATGTAAGCTCCCACAACTAAAATACTGTTATATGGTAGCATGTATACAATTCTAGAAGAAGAACAGAAGCTACTTTGAATGGGAAAAAAGATTTCATGGTAGTATAAAAGAAGATTGAAATATAGGTGGGATTTCTCTATTCCTCATTAAGTGGAATACTCTGACATTACTTGCCGTGTTATTTAGAGTGTGTTCTTACCAATATAATCATGTGATTATAGAGTAGTCTTCACCCTTCTGATAGTTCAGATCTTAATTCCCTGATATAATAAACACACATCTGAGTAAGACTATTTAATAATAATAATAATTTGTTTTATTTATATACCGCTATTCCAAAGATCATAGCGGTGAACAGCAAGTAAGCTAATTAGCAAGTAAGCTAATTTGCCCCCAACAGTCTGGGTACTCATTTTAGCGACCTCGGAAGGATGCAAGTCTGAGTCGAGCTTAGAAACAGGTAATGGAATCAGTGAGAATGAGAGTGGTTTAGTGGTTTGAGATACGGACTATGACTGAGGAGATCAGAGTTTGAGTCCACACTTGGCCATGGGATCCCACTGGGTAACTTTGGGTGGGTCGCACACTCTCAGCCCCAGAAAACCCTGTGGTAGGTTTGTCTTAGAGTCACCATAAATTGGAAACAACTTGAAGACACACAACAACAACAAATGGAAGCTGAACTACTTGGATTTCAGAAGGAGCATATGACAGCTTCCCATATATAGATTCAAATGACTGAAATGGCTACTTTTACATCTTACATATGAAGGTTAGTTCTGATCCCAGATGACAATTGCAAATAAAGAAATGAATGTATGGTCCTTGGAAAAAGTACACATAAATGATTAGGTTGAGGTTATAGGAAATATAAAATTTAACTCCTTACAGTGAGATTCTATCTCCAATATGAATTGGTTGTAGGACATTAGGTAAACACTTCTGCCAGCTGAACCCTCTTCTAGCTGATTCTAGCTGATCCTAGCCAGCTACGGAGAGTAATCTGGTAGCAGAACTGCTCTGCTGGCTAAGATCTGCCAAGAAGATAGTAAAAGAGAGAGGGGCAGAGAAAAGAGACAGAAGAAATCAAGTCAGACGAAATCCAAAACATCTTCAATCCACAATGCTGGCACATATTTAGGTCAGGTTGAAGGCAGTCTTAAGTAATTTCTGACATGTCTTGGCTTGACAGACAGCACAATTTTAGCTGACCTACTTGTCAGCTCAGCCAGCCCTTAGCCATCTTTGGAAGTTTAGATTGTGCTTGTACTCAGTTTAGTGCTTCATCTCTGTTTTGAAGTTCCATGCAAAGAAGAAATTGTTCAGTTTAAAGTAGTTACCAACTTAACCATTATCTAGAAATTTCATATGTTTTCTCTCAACTGCTGGCAGGTATGGGTGGGTAGGAGGTGATAATTAAATGTAACTGGATAAGAAGGTAAAGATAAGATGTTACATCTTTTGCAATCAGCTACATCTTGTCATTTCTCATTCTGTTTCAACTTCCCTAACAGTGATTAACTAAAGAGATTTTGTTTTAGAAATAGCTTTTCAAACAGTTTAGAGTGAAAGGTAATGGCAAATGTTGCTAAAGTATGCACTACTGTCAGATTATGTCAGACAAAAAGAGCACTTGTTGTGCAAATGGAATGCAGTGATTTTTTTCCAAGGAAGTGTTTGAATAATTTAAATATGCACCATGAATTACTTTTAGAATAGATTAGCCTCTGACCTTTACTTTTCATGTCATTATTCACATTTACCCTTGAAGTTTATAATGGGAACTTCTATACACATAGTTCTGAAAATGTTTCAGTTTTTCTGTATAAGTGCCATTGAAAATAGCTAGACTACTTCCCACAATTATTTAATAACTTTAAAAGAAAAATGCTCCAAACAATGTTTGGTTCATCAAAAAATGTCCAGAAAACAGATGTATATATCCCATTGTTGTTGTTGCTGTTGTTGTCCACCCTCGAGTTGATCTCGACCCATGGCAACCCTATAAATGAGACATCTCCAATACTACCTGTCCTCCACTGCTCTTCTCAGGTCCTGTTACTTCATACATGTGACCTCTTTTATAAAGTGCATCCATCTAGCATGCAGCCTTCCTTCCTTTCTGCTTCTCACTACCTTTCCTGGCATTATTGTTTTTTCCAATGAGTCGTGCCTTCTCATGATGTAGCCAAAGTCTAGTCATCTTGACTTCCAGAGAGATTTCTGGTTTGATCTCCTCTAGGACCAATTTGTTTGACTTCTTGTCTGTCCATGGTATCCCCAGCACTCTTCTCCAGTGAATTAATTTTCTTCCTATCCATTTTCTTAGTTGTCCAGCTTTCACATCCATACATGGTGATAGGGAATACAAAGGCTTGTATGATTCTTACTTTTGTGCTCAGTTGTGTATCTTTACATTTTAGGATATTTTCTAGTTCTTTCATAGCTTTCCTCCCCATTCTTAGTCTTCTTATGATTTCTTGATTGCAGTCTCATTCTGATCAATGTTTGATTCCACATATGAAAATTCTTTTACTATTTCTATTTCCTCATTGTTTAGGTTGAATTTGTGTAAATTCTCTGTGGTCATTATTTTAGTTTTCTTTACGTTCAACAATAAGCCTGCCTTTCACTTTCCTCCTTGATCTTCCTTAGTAGTTGTTCCAAGTCTGTGATATTTTTCAGCTAGTAGTATGGTGTCATCTGCGTATCTTAGTGCCGGCACTGTATTAATGACATTAATATATTTATCGGCAACTGCTATACAGAGATGATGATGATATCTGTACACTACTTGCTAGAAACATATATGACGGGCCCAACAGCAATGACAAGATGAGCTTTTCTTCTTATTTCTTATCTATTCTCCCCAGCAACAAATTAAAATATAACACATCAGTTAAAAACACATAAGCAAGTTGAAACATGTAACATCAGTCTAAAAGAACACATAAGACCAATACATATGAAAATAATCAGTCCATAATTTAAAATCCACAATTTAAAAATCACCGGGATGGGACCCTTTGAAAAGACTGGTCTTTAATGGTGTTTTAAATTCAGAAAGCTTATTCAATTGTTGTATCTCTTCTTGTTTAAAAAACGTTTTTTTAAAAATTTTATTATGTAAACATACAAACCACAACAAAACAGACATACCTAAAGACAACAAACATCCTTAAAAACACACAAAACATGACAGTCTATCGCCTGTCTTTCATATAATATTCTTTCCTTCTTTCTTCTTTCCTTCTTTTCAAATCTTCCTTAATACTTTCATTCTTCTTTTACATCACAACTTCCTGATGACATTCAAATTAAGTTGATAATTTGTCTTACAATTGTATGTCTTGCTTAATTAACATTAAAGTAGTTGTATCTCTTCTGACAGGTTGTTCCACAGTCTAAGGGAGGCTGTAGAAAAAGTCCTTGGGTAAACTGTTGGAAACTTAGTCTCGCTGATTGAAAATAATATCCTAATATACAGCTATTATGGCTAGTAGCTATAATTTATCTTATCTCCATTTAAAGCTGTCTAGTTTGGCTTCTACCACTTGAGCCATCTTGAGGTAGTGAATACACAGTTTAACTATGTGCTTTGTGTAGTCAAAAATAACTCTCCCAGGTTCTCCTCTGTTTAGATTGGTGTATTGTTAGTTTACTTTTATTGTTAGTTTATAAACAACAACAACACCTATGTATTGTGGAGAATCTCACAGCATTTTTCTCATAGGATAATTGGGTTCTACTGTCTTGAGAAAGATAAAGAGGAGGATATTTTCTTTTCTCTATTATCATTGCCATGACCTATGGCTTGATGCAAATAAAATTTGACTTGACTTTTCCCTATCCACATAGTGAACACCATGCAAAATACTTACTAGGATGTATCTTCCCTCACCTAGCTAAAAAGATCCAGACATTATAACCTTTCCACATAGGGGAATTGTTCCAACCCCTTGACAATTGTGGTTATTCTTTTCTGAGACTTTTCACATTCTCAACTCACAATTTTGCTATACGTTAAGACAATGATAACAATGTCAACAAAACTGCTGACTGAAGTTGGGAAAAAGCTTTGATCTGAGATGTCAAATTAGTTAAGGATCTCTTGACCAGAAAATACAGCCTAATCCACCTGTCAAGCCTTATTATCCCATTTTGTTCATTCCATAAACTTGTTCACACCAAGACATAGAGTGTGCCTGTCCAATCTGGTCCAAAGGGATATCAAGTCAGATCTTGACAATCAAGAGTGGACAAATTGAAATAAGGATTAGTAGATGCCTGAGGTGTTGCCAAAGTGTCAGTCCAGTGGTATGACCTCTGTATTTGTTTGCATAACCCACCCAAAAAAACTTCAAATGGAACAATAACAGAGGTGGATGGGGCACAAAAAGACAAGACACAGAGCTTTAGCCTACTTCCTTAAAGGGACTAAAAGGTCTCTCTGTTCTGCTTCACTTATTTATTCCCACAATTTTCTAGCTTTGTCACAGTCTTAGGAGAGACTAAGTCCTTAGCTAATGTAACTAAGTAGGACAATTTGTTAGTTTATTTGACACTGGGATTTTTAGGAATGTTGTATTTGTCATGAAAATTGGATTTCCTGTGATATTTGCTTCTCCCCATTCAGTCACTGATATTCAATGCATCTGGATTCAGATGACATTTCAGATGATATTTTGGGGGGAATTTTTTGGGGATTTGTCAGAAAATAAATGATAGTTTGGCTCCTTTAATGAACAAGAAACATAGAGATAGGGATGCACAAACTGGGGGGACACTCCAAGTCCTTAGTATAGACAGTCATAAATAAGTAAATACAAGTAAGCTAGATATAATATTATTGCCTAGGACTGTGTAAACATTTGGTTTATGTCCTCTTTAGCATCTGATCACCCAGAGCAGAAGCAATACCCATTCTATTATTCAATACCCATCCTGTTGTTACGCAGTGTCAGCAATTACTTAAATGGCCCGGGTTTGAAATACCCAAAAGACTGCTTGTTTCCATATCAGCTTATCCACTCACAATTTCAGAGGCTCTTTTCTGTCACATGGAAGTTAGAAATATGATCAACTGGCTATCAGATAGGATGTTTTCATTAGCTACACCAATATTACGGAACATCTTGTCCTATAAAAGTCAAGTCTTACTAAGGGATATAATTATGGAGTGTGTGTTGGGATATTTCCCACCCAAATAGGAATGCTGCCCCCCAATAAAATGTTATTTCTATCCCCAAATTTCTAATATTCAAGTAACTTAAAAATTCGGTTGAGCATAGTCTAGGCATCCAAAGAAATGGGGCAAGGAGAACATGGGCCTGTTAGTCCATGTAGACAATCCTAGAGAGACCCTTTTTCAAGGGGCCATATAGCTAAAAGGCCATATCCAGTTTAACCTAGACATTAACCTTGCAACAAAAAGCAATACAACTGTGAAAAGCTTCCAGTGTTCAGTCCAGCAGCTACTGGGTGTTTTGTATTGTGCTCTGTTCACTAAGTGTCCTCCAGTAATGAAAACCATTTACAATACACAAACAATAATGAATATACAAATATACTGCATATTAAAAAGGAGACCTTTTAAATATTTCTTCCAAAATGCTCTAATTATACTGTAGTAAAACATTTATAGTAGGAATAGGAATTATACAGAAGTTAGTTGGGAGTCTTTGAAGCTGTTTTCTCATTAATCCTATATGAAGATCCTTCTATGGCTGGAACTTGTGCCCTTTATTTTATGCAACCAATTACAGTCAGTCATCAGTATCCACAGGGGATCCGTTCTAGACACACACACACACCATGGATACCAAAATCCATGGATGCTCAAGTCCTATTGTCCCCAATGGCAGTGCGGCCATGAGGCTGCACCACCATTAGGGACAAGAGGATTTCTTACCTGCCTCCTTGCCAAGGGCTTGGGAGACCACAGAATTCACTCCACTAGGACAAAAAAAAGTGATCTCTGGGCCCGCCCACCACGGTTGCCAGAGTGATCCCTGTTGGGCTGCATCCATGGCCACCTCCCACATTCTTGTCAGCCACTGGTAGGAGGCAGCCATCAATCATGTGGTCCTTGGCCAGTCCAACTCCCTGGGTGATTGATGGCTCCCTCTGACCAGTGGTTGACAAAAATATGGGAGAGGTGGGCATGAATGCAGCCCAGTGGGTATCTCCCTGGCAACCATGGTGGCCCCTAATTTCATTGGTTTTGTTCTGACAGAGTGAATCCTGTCGCCTTCTGAGCACTCAGCAGGGAGGCAGGTAAAAAGTCCTCTTCTCCCTAATGGTGGTGCGGCTGTGTGGCCACACCGCAATTGAGGCTAACATGGACTTGCAGTCCATGGATGTTTTAATCCACAGGTGGCAAGTCTGTGGATACGGAAGGCCAACTGAATTTACAATGTGAAAAGTCCTTTTATTGGAAGAAAAATGGAAGACAAAACTGTTAGAAAGTCACCAGGTGTGCATCAGCTGATGTGCTAGGAAATATCTCAATGTCCAAAGTATTTTGTCAACAGTAATAATATACTGTGCACAGGAGTAAAGAAAAGAAAAGCTGTTCAGAGTTTCAGAAAGAGCTGGAGACATAGCAAAGCTGAAACAACTAAGTAATTGGGATTTACTGATTCCCAAAATGTTTGAGAAAAAACAGCTGCTCATCCAAACTGGTTTAATCATATTGGCACTGCTTTACATGTTAAAGCAAAATATGCCATTGTGCATTTTTGTACTCAGAGAAGGGCAATTAAGAAAACATTGCCAGAATAGCATGTAACACAACAAGCTCAGCAAATATAGCTAATACATCTGCAACTTCTTCCTTCTGCAAATCACATTAGGAACTGAAGTGTTCCAGAAGCTATTATTGTCCCTGTTGCTTACAGTAGAGCTACAATATTTTCTAGTTTTCCACAAACTTTGCCTTTTCCTTAGAGGATATATTTTATTTATTTGTTGGTTTAAATATTTTACACATTGCCCTTGGTCTGTTACTATAAGGGTAATCTACAAAATGCAATAAAACATTCAGAATCCTATTAAAATCACAGCAAACTACAAGGAAAAAGCAAAACATAACATAAAATAAGATAACTATACCACCTGGTTGCATAAATCAATTTAAAATGCTTGAGCAAACAAATAGGCCAGGAGTGAGGGAAGTACAGCTTATGGGCTACATAGAGCACCTGAACCCCATCCCTGCTTGCCAAAAAGCACTCCTCCAAAAGACTGAAGATACACCAATTTTTATGAAGGGGGGGGGTATTTTGGATCATCCTTGCCTGAATGTCACTCCAGACATGTTCAAAATACAAATATGGAGATTTACCTTCTTCCCCCACCCCAACCCTCCACATGATGGAACCCCTGTCCAAGTTGGCCCCACAGTTCTAGCTCTTGGACTCCTATGGCTCACTTACCTTTTTATCCACAGGATCCCTCCCTGACTTAAGGACCTAAGGTTGCCACTCTACTGCACAAGTGGTTGTGTTGGTTGCTGAGTTCAGAGTGGTAAAGTGCAATCAAATTCCCCTATTAGTTATTAAAATAAAACTTGTAGACAGAGATGTAGAATTTATTGTGTAAATTACAACGGACATTTAGACATCCTGGTTCCACACACAGTACGCACTAACACTTCAGCTCCAAACAGAGTAACACTTTTCCTGAATCCTCTGCACACTCTCAAATCTTAGGTCCTCCCCCTTTTCCTCATCCTAAATAACTCTAATTCTACTTGTCCCTCTCTCTATTTCTACCTGGCACTATCTAATCATTTTACAGACACCTATCTGGCTTTACCCTTCTCCCTGATACCCCTTCCACCAGTATTCCATGAGTTGTGATCAGCTTACCCATCATCTTGTCACATGCCACATATCTCAGGAGGGAAAACTGAATTTTATTTGTATTGGGGATTTTTTCACTATCTTTCCTCCAGACCACAGGAAAATCTTTGAAAGCTATGCTGCTTTTGAAGGCTATTCACAGTTTGATACCCAGCTGTGCAAAATTCATAAGTGGTTGCTTTGTGCAGAAAGCAGCAATTCTTTTGCACAGAAAACAGCATTTTCTGAATAGAAAATAATATTTCAACACAGAAATATTAATTTATGTGCAGAAAATGCTGTTTCCTACAGAAAACCATCATGTGCAGATTTTGCATAGTCTAAGTCCTAATGTGTGAATATTTTTCACATACAGCAAGACCACAGAGACTAACTTTAAGAGCTTCAAGTGGCAATACAGGATCAAGGTGTAAGGCCAAGCTACAGAGCTATTCTTTCAGGGCAACTGCAATGTATCTGAGGCATGCTAATATGTACTCGCATGTTGGTGTGACATTCCAAACTGGCATTTTACACAAAAAGGTTAGATTTTAACACTCGCTTTCCTATATCAGTATATGAGGATAGAGATGCAATTTGCATAGCAGATGACCAGGACTAAAGCAACATAAATATACTGCAACTGTCTTATAATAAATAAACCATACACAGACTTGGAAAGCACTGAGAGGACAAAGGCTCTTTTGAACGATGAGGATGGAAAAAGAAGAGAGCAAAGAAATGAATGTGTGTGAAGTGCTTTGAGCAAGAAGGAAAGAGACCTGGAAGGAGATAGGAAGCAGCCAGAGCAGAGGCAAGCCTTGCATCTATATTTCATAAAAGCAGTAGGGAGGCAAGACAAGAGAGAAACTGCACAGGCCGGGCTAGGTAATAATCTTAGGATAGAGCTGGAATTTTATCTGAGCTCTCCTCCCAGTCCAAGCTCAAACCCTTTGATCTTTATCTTTTGGAAGTACTCCCCTTTGTCAAAACTAATAGAAATGCTGCTACTCTTGAAGTGGCATTCCATTCTAGCCTGGATTATTAAAATGGACTGTCCTCTGGTTGGCCTAAGCTTTCCTTTCCTTTCCTTTGGAAATCCAAAACATACTCCCATGGGGAAGAAATACATCCTTTGTGACTTTTACAATGCTTTTAGGGGTTGCTTTCTTTCACAGCTGGAGTTCCAACACTGTCTTTGCCCTATGTTGCCAAAAGAAAAAATAAATCCTATCTATTTTATGAACATGAAGCATTTTCAAAAATCTACATGCCATTTTTCTTGCACACACGCATACACACCTCTGGACTTATGAGACTGAAAAACAATTATAAATAAAAGCATGGTTATCTGTGAGCCACATTAGGGCTGAAATACACTGTACACTGACTGTAATAAGAAAACATATCCAGGGGTAGCCCTTTTTTCCATATAGCAAAGTACAAAACCATCTAAAATCCACAAACCAGTGATAACTTTAATGGCCAATGAAAAGGCTTACATGTTGCAAGCTTTCAAAGCTCCATTGGCTTCTTCATTAGGGAAAGGTGTTAAAAATTGTACAGGAGAAAATATATATGTATATGTATGTATGTATGTATGTATGTATATATATATATACACACACACACACACACACACACACACACACACACAACATATGATAATATTAGTCATAGGCCTGCATTTTAGCAAGATGTAGTGGTTGTCTTCAGTGCAGATGGTATGGAGGGGTATTGATGCAGGCAAGCAGGCTCCTCCTCTTTCTGGCTGTGTGGGTACTGGGCGATTCTTAAGGGAATAAAATTTAAATTCCATCAGCAAGACAAAAAGATACTTGAGATCCAGTTTGTGTCCGTCCTTTGTGAGGCTATGAGTCCCTTTGTTAGGCAGAGAATACTGAATTTTACAGAAGCCTCCATGCTTTTGTATCAGGAAAAAAAATAGGTGTTATTAAGCTAAAATATGCCAATGCAGTGCCAATGAGAGAGAGAGAGAGGGGGGCAATGGATTGCTACTTTGCTATTTGAGGCTTCTACCTCCAACAAAGGTAAAACATTTTAAAAAATGTTATTGCATTAGCATGAACTGTAGACAACAACCACAGCAACTTATCTCCCCCCCCCTTTTACTTGAGGAAAGTTAACAACAATAACAAATGATTTTTAACATCTTTGCCTGATGAATAAGCCAGTGGAACTTTGGAAAGTTTGCAACATGTATATTGTGCATTTTGGTTGATCCAACAAAAGTATCACTTCTTTGTGGATTTTGAATGTTGGTACTTGAAAATAAGAGTTATTGAACTTGGTAGGGTTTCTGAATTAGCACTTATGTCACTTGTTTCAATAGGATTTAACTCTCTCCCAATGTTTTTTGTGGGTTTTTTGGGCTATGTGACTATGTTCTAGAAGATTTTCTTCCTGACGTTTTGCCAGTATAAGGAAGAAAATCTTCTAGAACATGGCCACATAGCCCCAAAAACCCACAAAAAACTATGGATGCCGGCCATGAAAGCCTTTGACATCTCTCCCAGTGAATCACAGGTGCTTAAAAATTAACTTTGAAGAGTTCCATTGTCCTACACAAGTCATTATTGAAATAAGCTGCAAATAAGAATAAAATTGCATCTTTCCCCAGGGGGTTGGCCATATTGAGTCAATCAAGGTGCAGGTGAGATGATGTTCTGATGGATGGAATGTATGATTCAAAACCATTTGAAATGGTGTAGGGGCATAAGGGATGGATTCCAAGCACCTCCCTGTATTTCCCTATTAGATCATGAGATGTTCAATCATTTTGCTCATACAATATTAGCAAAAGCACATACATACACTTTCATAGCTGACTTTGATGTTTGAATTAGTAGTCACTGGTTTTCTGTGTTCCACTTCTTGTACTATATATATTGCCTCTTCTGAGGCTCAGATTTACTCCAAAGTTAAATATTATCAAGCAACCAATACAAGCTCAGCAAAAACTAGTCATATAATCTAAAATGTCCATGAAAATCATATCCTATCTAAAATACATAGGACCCAGCACAAAGGGATACATATATTGATGTATCCAGGAATCATTCCATAACCCTGAGGCAATAGCAGAGAAAGCTCTGCTTTATCTTACAGATGCAATTGTTACGCCACCATTACATTCTAGGGTTAGGGACTGTGTAGTTGCCGCTCAGTACCTAACTCTAGAATCGGCCCTGGTATGCCGCTTACTGGCTGTATGTACTGGGCCATAATTTAGGGATTATTTCCATCATCCCTTACACACACCCCCTTTGGAAGGTCAAGAATTGGTCTGTGAATTCTGTGTCTAGGAAGTGGTATGATCAGTTTTGTCTGTCCAGATTACAGGTCACCCTGTCCTGGTAACAGGGTTAATCTTTTCCCCTTACTTTTGAAACTATTTTTTTAAGCTAGTATGTTTCCAGGGTCTAAATACTTTGAAGGCAGCAGATTAGTAGCAGATGGGGGACCAGCAAGGAATAAGAGGTACTATAGGCTATATTTCAGAGGAAGGCAATGGCAAATCTGTATTTCACTTGCCTAAGAAGCTCATGTTGTAAGAATAACTACTGAAAGAATAGATTCAAATGGGAAAGTAATTGTAAACAGAATGGTTCCCTCTTCCATGTATACTGCCACACTTAAATCTGTCACAGCATATTCCTTCATGGGGAATTAGAAAAATGTAGACGTCCAGCTGTCATGATGGCTACTTGATCCTCAAGGCCCCAGTGTAACACAACTGCCATTGTGATTCTCTGCAGAAATATTCAGCTCCATCAAAGGATACATTAAGCCACATTAGGGAGGCCTTGATGAGCACTGCAGACAGATACCAAATAGAAGTCTGCATTGGCACTGATGGCATGAAGACTGCTTCCATACACAGGTCTTTTTTCCTAGGCACAAGAGCTATTGTAGTTAGCATTTTCTACTAAGTCTTTAACAAAGAGGAAAAAGTTCTTTCTCCATTTAGGTTTGGTGCTTCAGAGGAACTGCTTAAGCTTGTCAGTAATTAAAGGAAGCAGTTAGTACTAGGGAAAATGTGGAGGGGAAAATAGAAAGGAGCACCTGTTAGGATTGCAAAGAAATGAGTGATGCCTATTAAATAAATCTGCTGAGCAGTCCGTTAAGAGGATCCCTTAAGCACAGTTTTAGGATACATTTCAACAATAGAGAAATGGAGATGATATGCTGTGGGAGGAAATGAGACAGAAGGTTTGGAAGACTGCCTCTTTGAATTAACAAATATACACACAGAAAGCAGGCAAAGGGAGAAAGAAGACAGGCTTTCTTCCTTTGAGACAACCCTGAAACTCTAGCATATGCACCAAATTAATGAGGCTAGATGTTCATCTTTTGGCCTTGACTCGGCCCTTAATTTTTTTTTTCTAAAAAGAAAAAAATAAAGTGTGCATGGAAAGGGAGCTCTCTGAAAGACACTGGATTTATGATCAATGATGTCTACTTTGGAATTAGATTAACTGCAGAATAATATTTGTGTGTAAAGCCTCATTGCTCTGTGGAAGAACCTATGTGTTGCATAGAGAAGATCCCATGCAATAGGTGGGAGGCCTGGGTTAATTATATTACGGATGAGATATTAGAATAAATAAAAATTATACAATTGGAAGTAGCATGACTGGGATTAGACATCTCAAATTTTGTTTGGATCATTTATTGAAAAGAACTTTCAAGAATCTCCGCATTTATTTTCAAATTTATCCAAAAGAAGTGTAGATGTTCTTCTTGTTGTTGATTTTTAAAAATCAAATGTGAGAGAACCAGAAACTAGCAGGTTCATTTATCCAGGCACAGTTGGATGTAAAAATCAGTGTTTTTCATAACACCTTTTTATTAGTTGTGTGAAAATGGGTTGGTTTCAGAGGTTTGCAGGTCTCCAGCTTGCTCTTTCTGTTGCTATATTCAGTTTGAAATAAATAGTTTGATTTTCAGGATATTGAAAGACTTACACAAAATGTTACACATGCTTTTTAAATTAATGACTAATGAAGGTGAGTTTCCTTAATTAAATGTCAACAACATTTCCTTTTCTCTTAACACTCAGAACATTGCTCCTCTCCACTGTACATATACTGAAGATCAAAATGTATGATCACATTTCATTTTCTGATACAGAAGTAAGAAAAGTTCTCCCCTGAGGTGTCTCAGCTACATCCTCTACCACAAAGCATAATGCAATCTATACGAGGAGCAAACAGTATGTGGCCAGTCCCACAATGGCTGATTACATCTGCCTCAAGGGGAAATGACATCAGCTATTTTGTTCTGGTTTCAAAAGAATATGATACCTATATTTCCTTTGAAATAAAAATGGTTTTATAAAAAGATGTGTGCGTCATCTTGTTGATCAAGGGTTTTTTTTTTTTTTTTAGAAATTATGAAATGGATTGAGACACTGCTAAATTGGAGTACTTGGATAAAGGCATTTTCATGGCAAATGTAAATCCTTCTTCCAGACTCAGTCTTAAATCTTAAATGAGGACATCAGTTTACATTTACCTGTATATACTCAACTATAAGTTGACCTCATGTATAAGTTGAGGGCAGGTTTTCGGGCCAAAATTATGGATTTTGATATGACCTGTGGATAAGTCGAGGGTAAAACTTAGGAGCATATAGAAAAGGATCTAAAGGACAAAGCAAAACAAAACAATGTCAAAGAACTTACAAAATCCCAGCAGACATAACCCATTGTGATTATTCTTAAGGCAGGATGGATGAGAGAGTAGAGGGGGTCGGTGCTTCCAGGACAGATTATACTCTTTCTTTTCACCAGGGGATGGTTCCTTCTTTTAAATAAGAGATAAGATACAGCACTTACATTGACCCATGGATAAGTCAACTCAGTTTTTTTGATCAATTTTTTGACCTAAATTTCTAGACTTATACATGAGTATATACAGTATAACAGCTACATCTTTGTGGGAAGACATTTATGAAATAAGACATATGTGGCAATCTATTTATATGTTTATTTTATTTATATTTTACATTTTCCCCAACATTAGGGGTCAAAGTAGATAGCAAAATATACATCATACAAAAATTAAAATATAACTAAACTCTCAATAGAATTTTTTTCAAAAAATTACAAGAATATAAAAATGAAATATAAGCAATATAGAACATTATTAAAGGCCATTGCCCTATCAGCACTCACTTTTCAAAGGCTTGACAAAACAAAGACAAAAAGTATTCACAGGTCTACAGAGGATAGGAAGGAGGCAACAAAAGGAACTCTGGAAGCAGCTCCCAAGACAAGAATGTCCCCTCAACATCCAGGCCCCCTCCTACCAGATGTATGTGTAAGGGTGATGGGGCTGAGAGAAAGGCCTCACTAGAGGTTGTGAAGACATTCACATACTCATATGTGGAGATAACAATCGGTCAGATAATCTAGACTTTCCATTATATTCTATCCAAGCTTTGCCTGCTCATCACTGTGAAATTTTGTTGTTAACTGCCCTCAAGTCAACCCCGTACATCAGACATCTCCAAGATCCTCTGTCTTCCACTGCTCTGCTTTATTTAGTCTTGCAGAATCATGCCCATGACCTCCCTAAATGAGTCTAGCCATCTGGCATGTGGTCTTCATCTCTTTCTACTACCCTAAACCTTTCCCAGCGTTATTGTCTTTTCTAAAGAGTCATGACTTCTCATGATGTGGCTGAAATATGACAGCCTCAATTTGATCACCTTGGTTTCTCAGGGTATTTCAAACTTGATCTGTTCAAGGACCCATTTGTTTGCCTTTTTGGCTGTCCACAGTATCCTCAGCACTCTTCTCCAGCACCACATCTCACATTAGTTGATTTAATTTTTATCCACTTTTTTCACTGTCTAGCTCTGCCATCCATACATAGTGAGGGGGAATACCAAGGATGATACTGTGGCAGTTGTATATCTTTTCTCTTTAAGATCTTGTCTAGTTCTTTGCTGCCCTTCCTATTCCTTATCTTCTTCTTCAGTCTCCATTCTGTTCAATGTTTGAATGAAGGTAAATCATTAACTATTTCAATTTTCTAGTTTGAATTTATGTAGGTCTGCCATGATAATTATTTTGTTTTCTTTATGTTCAGCCAGAAGCCTGCCTTTTTACTTTGTTCCTCAAACTTCCTTAGTAATTGTTCCAAGTCTATGATGTTTTCTGCTAATAATATGGTGTCATCTGCATATCTTAGATTGCTCACATTTCTTCCTCATATCTTTACTCCTCCTTCTAAGTCTAAACCTGCTCTTCACATGAGGTTTTCTTCATGTAAACTGAACAAGTATAGTGATAAAATTCAGCCTTGCCTGACTCCCTTGACATCTATATCTATATCTATATCTATATCTATATCTACATAGCTGTATTTTTATATCTTCTTTCAAACTTTGAGCAAAGGTGTACACTGATGTTGCTTAGGGTTGCCATAAGTCAGAAACAACTGGAAGGCAAACAACACACACACACACAGCAGACTAGAGCTAGAATTTGAATATGAAAATGAAAATGATATTGTACTTTGGATATATGTCTTTGATTTCATTTCAAGAGATCAGTGCTCAAAAGTATTATTGTGCTGCAGATATACAGCCAAAGGGCTATTATTACTTGGCCGATAACTTTTAAAAATCAGGTCTAAATTTTCCAATATTGTTCCACTGGTTAGGCAAGTATTGTATACATTTACGTACTGTAACCATGTGTATATTTTACTGTGTTCTGTTAATCTAGCTCTCTCTCATATATATCAGACCTGTAAGTCAAAGAAGATGGTATTGGGGTGGGGGGAAAATCTACGTCTGGAGGATACTCTCCACTCTTAGCTTCACAAATCTGGCATACACACAAGTACTCTCAACATGTAATCTTAGCAAACATGATGACATCAAGCAGTATGGAATTGTCTAATAAAATCTGACTAAAACCTAAACCTTGTGAATGTGGGAGCTCTAGTTATTCTTAATATCATTACTTTTTAAGCTCTAGACAGTGCAGAAGTTAGGTACCGATTGGTAACAACATTTCTCACTCCCTCTGCTTTAACAGTAGCAGTTCAACAAAAAATTACTTACCTCCTAAATCAGGATGCCGAAATGAAGAAAGCTGTGTGTGGGAGGAATATGCAGTGTTTCTACCAAGAGAGAGAGAGAGAGAGAGAGAGAGAGAGAGAAAAGAAAAAAGAAAAAGGAAATTATTTATAGCATGAATTTCATCTTGTATCATTCTGAATAGCTGTGTATTCATTATTAGTAAGGCTGTATTAGTAAAAAAATTGTAGTTTTAAAAAAGAGGCATCTGGCTTTAGTAAGACTGGTGATTTAATTGTCTAGTTCCTTTGGTTCATATGACAAGAAAAATATTAAACTGATGTGACAAACCATCTATTTGCCTGTGCTGACATATGAGACAGATGAAAAATAGTGGCAATGAGGACGACAGAAATTGGACAGTCCTCAGCATTATCCCCTTCTCAGGCTTTTTGTGCTCAATTCCACATTGGCATGGTAAATTATATTAGCACTTGATATGCATACAAAGAACATTCCAATGTGAAATTAAAACCATGAATTATTTACCTACTTCAGATCTACACATACACACATATTACCTAAATTTGCCATGTCAGAATTCTGAACAATGAGGTCTTCTTTACAGATCTTCTATCTGCTTATGAAAGCACAACTAAGAGATTAAATTTCTCTCCCATTGTAATAAAACATCAGAACTTGGGTGAGTTAACCAGCTACTATTTGCCTACCACATTCTGATATAGTGTCTTATTTCAAACCACTGTGATCCTTAAAATCAGATACGTGTATCAGATGCATTTGGTGTGCTCAACTTGCACTACTAGAATAAAATATTGAAATGATGGGGCACACAAGTGCTGTCAATCTAAATGTTTTTCTTTTCTTTTTTAAAAATAAAGTTCAGTGTTTCAGTGTTCCAGTGCTAGCTGGATCACTGGGAAGAAAAATCACATGTAAGCTGCTTTTAAGGAACAGAATTACTATATAGAGGCAGACGAGAGTGGTGTAGTGTTTTGATTCTGAGAGACCAGAGTTCAAACCCACTTGAGGTGTCAGATATTTAAAATGCAATGTTATTTGTCCCTTCTTGTATTTATTATCAACCTTTCTTAGAAATTTGTTTGGAGTCCCAAAATGTGTGTCATCAGCTACCTTGAGATTGGAATCTGGTTGTATATCAATGGAATGTATTGCTTGGGAATGGGCTCTAAGATACTGGCTAAAGCTTATGTTTGCAGGCCCAGAAAGAGGTTTCATGAATCTGATAAGGACTCATATAAATCTCAAACACTCAGAGCAATCCAAGAAAAGCTTCAGAGATTGGGCCTTTCAGATAGTTTTCTATCCACGTTACAGTGGACAACGGCAAAGAAAATCCTCATACAAAGGATCAGAGATATCGATATCCAGCACGCATCATCAATCACTAATACAACTTGCTCTCCCACTAATTTACGTCTAGAATTTAATATAAAGGGTGGCGCAAACTACTTGAAAAATCTTACAATCCCCAAATATCGCTAGGCATTTTCTAAAGCAAGATTTAATGTATTTCCATCTGCGATATTGGAAGGCCATTTTCAACATGTTGAATATAAAGATCGTCTGTGCCCTTGTGGAGAAGGGTCTGTAGAATCTATATCACATATCCTTCTTACATGTACCTTCTACAAGGATGACAGACTGAGATTAATAAAACCCTTATTAGATAAATTTCAGGGAAGATCTCAGGGCTGGTATACAAGATATCTATTGAAGGACACTGATAAAAAGGTTACAGAAGAGGTGGCAAAATTTTGTTTTGCAGCAATCAAGACACAAAGGGCTATAATTACTACAGCAAGAATAAATAACTGGTATTAGTAATTAACAGTAAACATCCCCTTTTGACCTAGTTCATTTTTATAGCGTACAGTATCTGTTTTGCACAATAAGGGCCAGATATGCTCTTAACTGAATGTTGTTGCTTTTAATTGTACAGACTTTGCATATTTAGGCTTAATATGTCATTGCTATGTCAAACTGGTTGTAGTTGTTTTTCTTTGCTTTTAATTTTTTATTTTATTGCCTGGAGGTCTGTTGACTGTAATAAAGGTTTGATTGATTGATTAAACAGGCTTTAGGAATTGAACCACTTCGAGTGGTTTGAGTGTTGGGCTGGGACACTGGGAGACCAGAGTTTGAATCTCCATAAAAATCCACTGAGAACCTTGGGCAAGACACTTTTCTGCTTCACAAGAAGGCAAGGGCAAATCAGAATAAATTCTGCCAAGAAAATCCTGTGATAGATTTGCCTTATGGTCATCATAAGTCAGAAACGACTTTAAGACACACAATAACCTACTTATGCAATGTACTCCACTACTCTTTTTATATTGAACCTCTTGATGAATGAGATTTGTTTACAGTAATAATAGAAACAACTGCAATGTAATACAGCAAAAATGTACATGACCTGATCAGTTTTAAGACATTTGTGACTAGTGGGCAAAATACCCATTTTGTTAACAAGGACTACTGTCTCGATCAAAGAGGATTAAACATCTGTTTTGCCTGTTAAAATGATCATACTAGGTGAAATGATCGTACCATGCTGCTTTCTTGGCAAGTATTTTTTTGGCAGAGGGGTTTGCCATTGCCATCCTCTGAGGCTGAGAGAGTGTAATTTGCCCAAGATCACTTACCAAGAGAACCCCGTGATAGGTTCACCTTAGGATCACCATGTTGGAAATGACTTGAAGGCACACAACACACAGAGAGAGCAAATGCTGGTGGTTTTCATGAGAATGGAATGATGAATCTGCCACAGATTTAAAGGAGCTATCCAATATGCTGAATCTATTTTGAGGATTAAGTTCAGTACTATGGATAGTTCTTCTGAAATTTGGATTAAATTCTGAAGTGGATTGAGCATCCCACTGATATGAGATCTGGGCAACACCAGATCTTGGTTATAAAATTAATGCAATAATGTCAAATGTTACAAATTGGTAAAACAATTCCTTACCACTACTGAAATAATTAAACTGGCTGGTTTAGCATTGTTTGAGTTACTAAAGCATTAGATTTGGAGCAGACTTGTGGATTTGTAGAGAATGCTCTATTGGCCATGTAGGCATATACACTGGCACCTTCAACTTGTAATTACCCCAGATGGACTGCAAAACCCATAATGTTGAGATTTGAACATGTCTGGAAATTGCCAAATTAAAAAGAATCTCATTTTATAACCTGTTCAATTGTCTCACTAATCTGTCTCTCTTTTTTTCTCACCCTCCCATCTTCACCATCAGGTACACTGTTCATTTCCCTTGTTTATTAAAGATTGATAACCAATGAAGTTAAAGCCGGTGTGAGAGAATTATACAATCTTCCAAAAGTTGTTGAACTGCAACTTCCAGCATCCTTCACAATTGGATATAGTGATTAGTTTTTTTGGGGCGTTACAGTCAATCTCATTAGGATGGCCAAATGCTTCTCACTCCTGTATTAAGGTTAGTAGTGTTAATTTTACCTAGAGGATGCTGATCCACTGAAGGGAAAGCAATAAGTAGCCAGTTAAAATGATCCATCAGTGAATCTAGGTTGGGAATAATTAAGACAGAAAAATGTAGGGTGAGATTGAGATATGTGTTCATTAAAGTGCCCATAACTGTGTAAGAAACAATAAACACACTAAATGATTACAAAGGGGTTAACTGTAACATGTCACAAAGAATAATATACAACAGAAAGCACAAGAAAATCAATTGAGAAGGAGAACATAAGCGAGTCACAATACACCTCCATTCCTAATGGCTGGAAAAGTCTAACCTGGCAGACTCTAAGGGCCTGACATTTTGTAAGGGGCATGGCTGCCTAAGGGCAAAGCAAACATATCTTTTCTTCACCTCATTTTATTTCATATTGCGCAAAGGAACCTTGAAAAAAAATTGAAATTAACTGAAAGACGTCTGTACCATAAGCTTCCATGGACTCAGTCTACTTCATCAGATGAAAGATCATTGTGCCTAGCAACAGAGCCATGTGAATCATTTATTCCCATCCTAACCCTTCATCCTGGAGGCCTTGTTGTTTTATTGAATCTTACTGGCTCACTCTTCCTGATCTTCTCCTCTTTCAGACTTTTCCACTGTTCCATTAGCCACCAGTGCACTTCACACCTTTGTCTCACATATACAGTTTGGACTCATGTTGTTCTAAATGTGATATCAGAAATTGCATCTGCAGTCTTCCACATCTTCCCATTAACCCAGGAGCTTGTTTTGCTGGTCCTATGTTATTCCCTGTCAAGGGATTGTAATATTTGAATGCATCTACATTGTGAAGAGCAATTTGGAAAGTAACCCTCTAAGCCATCGCAAAGGAGCCTTATAGTGCTCTCCTCCTCACTGTCAGCCGTTCTCATAAAAATCATCTTCAGATTTTTAATATAAAGCCATGTTATGAAGTTTCCAAAGCAAACAAAACATCTTTGAATTGGAATGAAAAATATGTTTTCTAATAAAAAATAGTGCCGCTAGCTACTAAATGGTGTTTCTCTGTTTCCCCAAGCTTAACCATAGACATCTTGTGTCCCATGTGGTAGCCGGAAATCCAACTCATAACATGAAGTCACATCATGGATACAACTTTGTTTTCTAAGCAGACTTTTTGAAGTCAGGTGACAGAAAATAATAAAAATGAATCTATCCTTTCAAAGAAATGCTCAGTTAAATGACTAACTTTGGACCTCATACAAAATCTGTCAGGAACAACTGCTCTAATGGCAGCCACTTTCAGTTCAAAGATGGTAAGGTGTGTTGGCTTCTTATTTTTCTGCATCACTGAACAGTCAAGACCATTTTAGATTTTACAAAGCCGACTGGCTAGCTTGTGTTTCCCGAGATAAAAATATAAAAAGTTGAAAGGGAAATCTGTTTCTCTAAATATGAACACACAGAGAACACACAATTAACTGTGGCTCCCTTGTGTATTTCCACTGGGTGTTTAGAATTGTGTGTTTACTTCTCACATATCCCACATCTACCATTGGAATGTTAATGGAAACTGGCTGGCACATCCCTACCTCCATCTATTTTTTTCCAGTATAGGGAACCAATGTGCAATGAAGATGTCTAGTCTAGAACTCATGTTCCTCACTTTTCTTTCTATCTGTATTTCTTGAGGGTGAGGAAATTGAGGAATATTCAGTCCCCATTTATAGTCTTTAGTAGCATAGCCCTCACAGCTGTACCACCTCAGTAAGAGCTAGGCATCAGGCATTTTGGGTGCTTTCAGCTCAAGCAGGAGCTGATTATACTCATTTAGACCGTGAAGATATCATCAATTTACTTTAATTATAGTTCTCCCACACCAAATTACTATTTCTCACAGATTCTAACTTTCAATATTAACCCTGCTTGGTACAATTAAGCTGGAAAATGACATTTTAATCAGATCAGAACCAGATTTCATGCATATTATTTTTAAAGGAGTCTCACTTGCTGAAATCTGTCAAGGGAAGGAGGTATTATTATTTGGGGTGTTTACTTCAGAGATTATTATGTATTAGGTAAGGTCATTTTGTTGCAATCAATTTTCTTTTAAAAACACCATCCCCAAAAATTTTACTATGTACAATAAGTAAATAGATAAACAAATAATCAATAATTATATTAAAATAAATTACTGAGGCTGTAGGTTTCCATGGAAGAGCAAGGATTTGAGCCTTGGTCTCCAGAGTCATAGTCATAGTCCAATGCTCAAACCATTATGCCACAGTGGCTTCTGAAGCTCTGTACATTTAGCTCAGTAATGTAATCATTGTGGGAGCTGGATTAAAATAATATAACCTGCCTTAGCTATTGTAAAATTCTGAAAATTGGGTTCTAAATGGAAATACATGCATTTATACATACACCAGGACTGGAGAACAACCCAGGTGATCACTGCCCCTATAATTTCAAATGAATTCTGTGTTTACCCCATTAGTGAATCTAGACATGAAGGGTGCTTATAGAATTTTCAGTGGTGTGGACAAAAAATACACAATTTCTGCTCTTTAGTTTTAATAGAATCACAGGAGGTCTACACAACCAATAACTGATTGGCAGTAGAATCTTTACAAAATAAATGAGTTTGTGACAAAATACATAAGTTGATTTATGCAGTGCACTGCCAAACAGCATGGTCATGGCTATAGACAGGAATCTTGTTAAATCTAAACAGACCAGAGTCTGGCAAGTGTTTGATGAGAAATCCCAGAGGAATCTCATGCACTCTATCTTATTTTTCACAATGGCGAAAGGTAGAGAACAAATAAAAGTATTATTGTTGTTGTTATGTGCCTTCATGTCACCACCAAATAATGGTGACCCTCAGTTGAGCCTATTACAGGGTTCTTTTGTCAAGAAATGTTTGAGAAAGGATGGTTGTCATTGCAACTGTCCCTTCCCAGGCTGAGAGACTGTGACTTATTCGAGTTCAACCAGTAGGTTTCTAGGGCTGAGTCCAACACTCAAACTATTATACCATGCTGGACCTCAATCAGCACAAATAAGAGTTTTGTTTATGTTTTTAAAATGTTTTAAAACAACATTCCTATAATAATGGTATACAAAAGTTTAACATTACACAAACAACACTATTTTTTAACACAGTTACAATCAAGAGAAAGCAGAAAATGCAAGAGAGGGAATAAACCATACATGCTAATTCAAATGAAATTCTCTGGCCAATGGAAACGTTTTTGAGCAGATGCCAAAGGTGTATTAGCACACCAGTCCCAACACCAGCAGGAAGGTATTCCACATAATTCTAAAATGTATTCCAGGATGTGATGATGACCCTTTGTTTAAATGTCATTAAAGCAGAATTAGATGAATGTGTGGAATTTACATTTATCAATATATTTTAGCTTAGGAAAGGTTTAGAGAGTCCATGTTTAGAAGCTGTGTGTTGCTTCTGTCTGTTGCTTGACCAGGTGAGAGGACAACAAAAAATGGGGCTCCATTCCTTTGCACCACTTGGTGTATGCCTTGCCACTATTGGAAGAGTGGGCTCATTTCTTACACAGGCACCACTGAAACAAAGATTTTTTTCTGTAGCTCAACCATGTGTCTTCACCGCCTATATTTGATACTATAGTAGCAATGCAAGACCTGTATGTTGGAACACAATGTGAAGGGGGGACCAAAGAACCCCAGCTGTGGGTGAACTTTCCCATTGTTTTGAAAAGGGGAAAGAGAAAAGATTGGTCAAGGGACCCAGTTTCTGACCCAATCTTCCAGGGAAAATAAACAAGGCAAGGCTAAAGTTCTCCAGATTCTCCATCTCCTGCTGTGAGCCTGTGACAGGGAAGGAAGGGATTCTAATGTAACATATAAGCAGCTAAATGTTTCTTTTCATCCATACACTGATGTTTTGACTGGGATAAATTGGACCCCATGAATGCATGCTTTTATCACCCTGGAGGAAAAATGGGATACAAATGTCAATAACAAATAATACTGAAAGCATAGCAACAGACAAGAAGTCCCACCAGTCGCAAGTAAGATGTGGTGTTATTTCCAGTCCATTCGTAGTCTTGGCTTGATCAAAATTCCTGAGATTAGCTACTACTGGCATTTTAAATATCCTTATACATGTCTGTAGTGCTTCTGTTTCCATCTTTTAAGCCCCTTATCATATGCATTTAAATTGGAAATACTTTATTAAATTATCAAGTAATTTCCTTGACATGTTCATGATTGTTCCCCAGAGGGAATGTCATAAACCTTATTGTACAAGTCTTGGGTGAATGGATAACCCAGTGTCACCTTTGGGAATATAGCTGTCATTTTAAAATTGATTTGGATTTGATTCAAACATTATCTAGCAGTGCACATTATATTAATTCACAGCCAAAATAGAATTTACACATGAGACACATACAGTTTCTATTGTTGTTGTTAGACAGTCCACCCTTGGTATCTGTGGGGGATTCATTTTGGACCACCCCAAAGATAACAAAATCCACAGATGCTCAAGTCTGCATGGTCCCCAATGGCGGTGTGGTCATGCGGTTGCACCACCATTGGACACAATGGGACTCATCCCATTGAAATGACACAAATGACACAGAAGACCCTTACACATTACGCAATTATAGCACTGTGATTCCCCTTTAACCGCCATGGTTCCATCCTAGGAGCTGAATTTTAGGAGGGGGCATCTGGATTTCCCAGCCATAGCAATAGTGTTCCACCAAACTACAAACCTCAAGATTCCATAGGATGCAGCCATGGCAGTTTAAGGAGGACCAAAGTGCTGTATCTGTGTAGTGTGACAGGGCCCACAGGCCTGGGATGTTTGTGAAAATAAAATGGCATCTATAGCGATGAAGAAATAGCCTTGCATGTGTTTCTGTCATCGCTGCTGTCATGAGAAGTGAATCCGGATGGTGAAAATGGTCTTGTGGAAGCATTTGAAAAGAAGAATAAACAGGTCCCCCTCACTATATAGCTAACTCACTGCTGCAAAAACCTCCTCCCCATTATCTCTGTTATCTTAGCAAATCATTGGGATTATACTTTTGCTGAGACAGTATCTTATTTTGCATTCAAAATATCAGGCTGGTCCTTGATATGGTGCTGTCCCTTGCAGGGAAGAGAAAATGTGGACCTGAAAAGGCTACTTGAGAATTCAACAGGCCCATAATGATTTTATCAGAGGCTACTCAACCCACATACACACACACACACACACACACACACACACACACACACATATAATATATGAGCAAACACAGCCAATTTCAAATCTTTACTCCTTGCCTCTGTTTACTAGCTGCTTATTTTTGTGGAATTCTCTTTCTTCAACAGATTGGTTTGATTATTTTCTTCTTAGGTGGATGAGAAAATTGCAGCATATTCGTCTCCAAGCAAAACAGACAGAAAAATGTAATTTTAAAACCTCCTTCTCTCCCTCCCCATTTTAACAAAGGGCCTGAACTAAACAAATATTAGTGTAACAGAGCTGGTTTCTCTTCCGTTGTGGCTTTAAGTAAAAGCTGGATTTTATTTTAAACTTGCTTCTCTAAGCCAATGCTCATTTCCCAGACCATTTTTAATGCCTAGAGGCTGCTGCTGTGAGGCAACTGTGCAAGAAGGAGTTGTTTATTTTCTTAGTTTCTAGCTAAAAGTTACAGTTTTCATGAAGGAAGAGAATTTCTTTAGAAAAATAAAGAGATGATTAGATAAATGATTGTCTAGATTTGTGAAGCACTTTTAAATAAGAACCGGTATACAGTCTTCCTTAACTGTCACTAGAAGACAATGAACAGTCATATTTTTCCTTTTTGCCACAATTGGATGGAATTTGCAACCATAATAGTTCTTTATTATTATATAGAGAGATCTAGTAGCACCTATGGCCTGTTACAGACTGCCCAAATAAAGCTGCTTTGGGTCTCTTTGGAGGTATGCTGTGTAAATGATGCATGCATCCTAAGAATCCAGAAGCTGCACCAAAGCTTCACTCCAGTGCTTAGGAACGGAGTGTGGCTTTGGCGCGACCTCCGGACTCTTAGGACCCATGCATCATTTAAATAGCATAACTCCAAAGAGACCCGAAGCAGCTTTATTTTGGCAGTCTGTAACAGGCCTTTGAGACTAACTGAAAGAAAGAAGTTGGCAGCATGAGCTTTCATAGATTTCAGTCTACTTCCTCAAATCTATTCTTCCTTAATGCATCTGAGAATGTAGACTCAAGTCTACGAAAGTTCATGCTGCCAACTTCTTTCTTTCAGTTAGTCTCAAAGATGCTACAAGATCTCTTTACATACTGGTTCTACAGACAAGCATGGCTGTATCTTTGAGTTCTTTATTATATTTATTTAATTAATTGATTTACAACCCTCCTTTCTTCCAGTGTAGGAGAGCGAATTAGGCCATCTGAATTTCAGACAAATGTATGCAAGCTTTTTTTGTGGATTTTAATAAATAATAATAATAATAATAATAATAATAAAACACATACATCATAGAAATGTGTGCACATGTAAAAAGCCATTTGCTCCCATACACATACGCATACACCAAGTGTCTGTGGTCATTACCTTTCTTCTCAATATTTAGTGCATTTGAAATTTCTTCCTTAACTTTCAACACTAGGCATCCCAACTTTTTGCTATTTTCTGCTGATGTTCCTTTCTCCAGTTTTCACCCCTTTTTCCTCTGAGTCCAATCCCACTGTCTCTATGATATGATCTGCATATAAATTAAACAGAAAAGGACATAAAATGCAACCATGACAATTGGAAACTATTTTGTTCCTTCCTATTTTATCCTTACAGTGGTCTCTTATCCAGTGTGCACACATCAGAACAATCAAATGATGTGGCATTGCTATTATGTTAAGGACAATCTATAATTTTCTATGATCTACACAAAATACTCTATAATGCACATGATGATTTTTGTTCTGAAATTCATTGGTGTGCTCCATCAGCCAATGCATGTTTGCAATATGATACCTACTCCCCCTTCTTTTGCTGAACCTGGCTTAGGCATCTAACATTCCTCACTCCATATATGGTAAAACTCTTTGCTGTAAAATCTTGAGCAGGAGTTAGATTGCATAGGACCAATGGTTGCTATAATCCCTGGTTTCCCCTTTCTTGGGAATTGGAATGTACTTAGAGTGCCTCCAGTCTTTGGACAGTTGTTTAGTTTTTTGTATTTGTTAGCACATTTTTCTTATAATTTGAATGGATCCTCTATATTGAAACATATTTATTGGTATGTCATGTTTTCCTGCTGATCTCTATCAGGTTAAATTTCCATTAAATTCCTTGGATTTTGTGGAAGAGGTCTTTTGTTCTACCTTTTCCATTGGCATCCTCTGTTTTTTTAATTGCTCATTTTAATAGTTCTTTTTGTCCAAATGCACAAGTGACTGAACTGTTGCATTCATGGTTCTCAACCTGTTTCTGTCATCTTTTACATTTGCTTCTCGCCTGCCCTTAACTATTGGGAAAGTTTAATTAATCATGCAGCTAGGCTCCTATTTCTTTTTGTTGTCATCTTGTTTCTTTTCACATTCTTCTCTGAAAATAATCCTGGTTATGCCCCAGAGTTTATTTAAAGTATTTCTGTATTGCCTCACAGCCCACAGGGGCTTGCAAAGTGATGAACAAATAAAAACCAATTAAAACAATACAAAGATAAAACATTTTAAAGATATTAAAATACGCTTTAAAACTCTGAAAAGCAGTCCAAAAACAATCCAAGAGTCCAGTTTTAAAACAATTAAAGCAGCAATTTTAAACACTGAATGCCATGCAGAACAGCATTGTTTGGGCTGACTGCCAGAAGCTTATAAGAGATGAGTCCAGCCTAACTTTCTTGTGTAGGGAATTCCACAGTCAAGGCCGTGGAAGTGACATTTCTCACTGGGGACTTATGTGATTGCCAGGTCATTTATGGGTTTCTCAAAGAATAAAAAGAGCTGAAACAGGGATAGTCTGTTTGCAAACTGAATGAAAAGGGATGGGTGCAGGACAGAGCAGCTACATGTTAGAGGTGTCATCATGCAATGAGTATCATGAAAGTTGCATTTTTCCCAGCAAAATCACAGCTAAAAACCCACATGCAGTAACGACTAGAGTTCTTCTGGTTCTTGATCAGTTTTGCTGGATTGCTAATGTGTTCTTTATGTGCTCTTCAAATTCTTTTAGATCATTTTGGCACTATGATTGATTTAATATTAATTAGCTGTACCCTAATTTTTATATTGGCCTGTGCAAAATTCTACTCCCCATCTTATTTTTACAGAGAGAATTGAGAATCCTAATTTCTGCTTCCAATTGCTATAGAGATTAAATACTATACTATTATATGCTAAGTTATTGTGTATAATGTACTTGCATAGTCTCAGCAATACACTATGCCTTTTCTTTTGAATTATGTGTAGAGCCACATTTAATAAAAGCCAATGGGGAAGTCTGACCTGACTTCTGTAATTCAGACATACACTGTCTAGATACTGGTCTGAGAGCAAAATTAAAAACTTCAAATTGTGTTCTAAATTGCACAAGATATTTACTATCGTTGAGTATTCTGGTACTACTGATATATAATATCAGCTGTTATGTTGCTTTGGAAATTGTGGCCTATTCACTGAAGTAAAACATGAAAGCTGATCTTTTCTAGCTACTTGTTATTAAAGAAACACTTGGTCACCAGCCGCCCTGCTGTTTTACATTTGGTTTCCATTATGACTGTTAGAAACAAGAAGAAACTTTACAGAGCTCCTTCAGGCAGGTAGCCTTGTATTCTCTACCACTTGTTTTTGTAGATATAGTGGGACGTAAATATAATGGATGAATATATATATATAGTATATTTAGAGCCAAATTTCAGACTATAGAAAATCAATCATTACTGTTAAATGCCATTTAATATACCACAATAAAGTTTTTAAAATACCTCAAATATCAAGAAGGCTTGATTAGACTGAACAATATCAAATAATGTCATAGTCCCAAAGACAGAAGGCTTAATGTCTTATTCCAATTTAAATATGTGCCTATTTTGTCACACTGAAGTCCCATTGAATTCCGTTTTGGGAGAAAGGTAAGATATACATCCAATCAATCAATCAATCTATCTATCTATCAATCAAGTCATTTAGAAGAACAAACCTTCTCAGAGATAGATAGAGAGAGAGAGAAACCCCAGGTGTTCTCCTAATTTCTATTTGTTTTGTAGTTCATATTGTAGATCTTTGAAAGTTACCTTTCTGACGACAGCTCCCAAAATTCTTTAGCCAGCAGTGCTGGTTTGGAAATTCTGGAGTTGTAGTTCTAAAATAGCTTTTCCAAGCTCTGTTATGTATTCCTGTTCTTTTATTCTATTATTCTTCCTTCCTAATCCAGATTTCCTGCCAGTTATTGGACTGGATGTTATGAAAGGCTTAAACAGCTCAGCAATGTGCAAAATTGACCCCACTGACACCTTTCACTCTATGCATGTTTTGTATAATGTCTAAAGGAGTCTCATAGGTAATATCTATACCTCCCAACAAGGCAAAGTTTTGAGACTTGCCATCCAAAACATCTGGAGGGCCAAAGACACCCCCAAATGCAGGATTTTTCAGATGTTATATGCTGAATGGGCAAAGTGAGCAGATAGGACTAGGAAGCTTATTGCACACATTATTTTCACCGTTATGGGAACGGGAAGGGGACACTTGGGGCCACGCGTGACTGAGAAAAAATGGATTTTATCACACAGCAAATCATCCTCAAAATGACCTCGTTCCGTCCTCCGGCACCAAGCCATCCCCATTCAGTGCTGAGGAGTGCCATTTTGCTCAGCCAGAAGTCTTCCAACCTGAAAATTTGACATGCCTCAGGACTGTACAGGGCTGTGTAAATTTACAGCGCTTTATAAATAAAGGTTAATAATAATAATAATAAAATAATAATGAATGGGGACGGCTTGGTGCTGGTGGATGGAACAAGGTCATTTTGAGGATGATTTGCTGTGTGATAAAATCTGTTTTTTCTCAGTCACGCGTGGCCCCAAGTGTCCCCTTCCCATTCCCATAACAGGGAAAATAATGTGTGTGATAAGCTTCCAAGCCTCATTGTCTATATTTAGCGTCATAGCTAATAAGACCAGCTAGCTCTTATTAGTAATCAGAAAGATATCATAACTGTGTGTGAAAAATATGGAAGGTATCTTTTTAGATGTTGGGCTTTTCCCAATTATATGAAAGCATTTCCAACCTCCCAACTTGTTAACATCTTTTATTGTTGCAACCTGCCCAGATTCTTCGTGATTGGGCGGGCTATAAATAAATCTTTATTATTATTATTACCTTTTACGTATCAGAGTTAAAATCAATGGTTCTGAACATGATTTGTGTCATGGATGTCTCTGAGAATCTGATGAAACCTATGTAACATCTCCCCACAACATGAGAGCAATGATGATTGCATGTTAATGTGACCATGTACAGTAACATCCAGTGCCATTCCATACTTGTTTGGAGTGATACATTACCTTAATACTATTATGTATATTGCACAATGATCATTTCAAAGTAGTAGGAAGGAAATTCAAAGGGTGTGTGTGTGTGTATGATCAATTTTGTATCCAGTTTAACCTCTTGACACTAATCCAAGGAGTCCTAGTGGCCTATGGCATAGGTTAAGAACCACAGCTTTAAATTACATGTGTTGTAATTTTTGCAGTGAAGTCATAAGATCCTGAGCAAGTTTGCTAGAATGTTCAGGACTAAATGTAAAGTTCATCCTGGGTTTTCTTCTTGGATTAGAAAAGGCAAGTAATAAGGGTTTGTTGTCTTTTGCAGTGAAGGGGCTACTGAATAAGAAAAAATCCGCATCTTTTAAGCTTTGTGTGACTCTGAATTTTTACTTGAAAAAATGCTAGGCCTCTAAACACAAACACTGTTTTCAACTGCTTCTAACAAACATTTGTGGGGCGGGAAACTGAAACAAACTCTATCCCAAAGGTTGGTTTTGACTTAATTTAATGAGAATGCAAAAGAGGAAAGGATGAAATTTAAATTTCCCGGTGCAATTTAAGAAGGATTTAAAACCACATGGGAAGGGATCTAAATATATTTGCTGAGATGGGTTTGTCATTTCTGTGATATTAGAGATTGATCTTCAAGCTTCCTTCAGCATGCTCAATGGAGCTCCAGCGAGAATGGCTGCTACATATCAGATTTACTTAGAACTTATACAGTGTTTTCCTAAGGGTGATTTTTTTTGCTTAAGCAACTTGGCACAACACTCTTTGGCCCCTCAAAATTATCACTATTTCTTAGCACACCCCACTCCTCTGAGAAATGATTGTGCTATATTGTCTACAGATCCTACATTCAAGTGTTGTCCTTGTGCATATGGTAGTTGCATTGCAATGTTCAGAAAACTTTCCTAAACTGGACAATTAGCAAATGTTGTGCAGAGAAAACAATTATATCCATTTGGAAACTAATTTTTAGATACAGATTCAGTTTTGCTTGTGCAAACAACATACAGTTAAAGTAAAGAAGCAATCTGGGAGTGGAACCACGGTGAATAGCCCCCAATGTGAAGCTCAAAATAATATCCACACATTCAGCATGAGAGTGATCTCTGCACTGGGTTTTTTTATTTGAACTCCTGCAAAAAGAGAAGAAAAAGAGGAAGGAAGGAAAGAAGGAAGGAAGGAAAATATTGAGAAGAAGTTAAGAGGGGGGAGAAACAGTGTTGTTGTTGTTGTTAGCTGCCATCAGGTCAACCTTGATTTAGTGAAACTCTCTGAATGAGAGATCTCCAAGTCCTTGTCATCAACAGCCCTGATCAGTTCTTGCAAACCCAGGGCTGTGGTTTCCTTGATTGAGTCTACCTATCTGTAATGTGGTCTTCCTCTTTTCTTATTACCCTCCACTTTGCCAAGCATTATTGTCTTTTCTAGTGAATCATATCTTCTCACAATATGTCCAAAGTATGTCACCTCAGCTTAGTCTTCTTGGCTTCTAGGGAGAGCTCAGGACTGATTTGCTGTAGGACCCAATTATTCATCTTTTTGGCAGTCCATGATATCTGCAGAACTCTCATTCAGCACCAGCACTCAAATGAGTTGATTTTCTTCCTGTCAGCTTCTTCACTGTCAAGCTTTCACAATCATACATAGAAATTGGAAGTACAATGACATGAACAAGCATGACTTGGTATGCAACAATATATCTTTGCACTTGAAGATCTTGTCAAGTTCCTTCATAGTTGTCCTTCCAAATTACTTTCCATTTTTAATCATGAGTAATAAAGGTGGAACTACTCACCATATTTATGCCTATGAATCTCATAATGCAGGCAGTTATCCCTCACTTTATCCAAATTTAGAGGAATCCTGGTGCTTGTACAATGGTACAGCAGACAGCTTCCATTGCCCACAACATTCATAATGGGGAGAGGATTAGGCCTACTCCATTGCTCAGCAAGTTCAGTTAGATGGTTGCACCCCATTCCTTTGTCATTTAGTACTAGCATCTGGACCTGGCACTATGCCATAGTCTTGGGTTGGGCCATTGGTAAGTGGTGTCAAGACAGCTCATACAGCCTCACTCCCAATGATTGTCACTGGTGTTTTCTGTTGAGGAGTGGTATTCTCCTTTGAAGTCCCAATAAGAATAAGAAGACAAAGCCCATCAATCTCATATTGTAGGTGTGGAACCAAGTATCATGTGTGTTATGTGTTGAATCATACTACATACTGGTTAAAATACATACTACAAAATCGTTACATATGTATTTGCTTGTATGTACATTTGTACAGCTACCATGAGAAACCCATTAGAATATCTGAAGCAAAAGTATAAGCTTACAGTAAAAAAGGTATAAGTTTACAGTAAAACTGCAACCCACATCAAGTTAGAGTAAAGGTTACAAGTTACTCCAAAAACAAATATAAACTTACAGGCACACCATATTTCATTCCTGTAAAAGGACAGAGTAATATGAGTTGTGCTTGGCTAACCAAGACTTTTATTGACATTATCATGACCTGGTAACATTATAACTACATGAAGGATGGTCTTGAGGTTTGTGTGATAGGTGTCTAAGTAAGCACAGACCCTGTGTCTGTAATTGGACAGGGGCATTATCAATGCAGGATATCAAATGTAAGAGAATCAAGGATTTAGTGTAGAAGGCATATAGAGTCTGTTTTGTATGTTCAGATGATTTAATAACATTTGTGCTTTTGTGGGTAGTTCACATTGCTCACTCCTTCAGTTGTTATATGTGGAGATGGGAGCTCTGAACTTTAAATGACATATGCAGCAAACATTCTGTTTTCAACACAAGCAGGGATAGTTCAGAACAACGGTGCCATGGAGAAGGGGTTACTGATATGTGAGGAATCCCAGAGAGCCGGGTTGGGACCCCAGGAAGGCCAGGAGAGAAGCTGTAGGTATTAAGTTTAAAATAACTATTTATAGAAAATTGTTTTTAAATTGTACAAAAAGATCACTTTCTTATTGTGGCGAGTCTACCTGATGTGCATTTCCAATAAGTTTTTTTTTAAGAGGATTAAGAGCAATGAGTGGCTTGAAGAAAGGGTCCCCTACTTTTGGAGCTGGTCCAGGGTGCCACACACTTCAATCCAATCCTGTAAATAGACAGATGCTCTGGGCCAAATGGATCTCTGTTGCCTGCAGCCTATTGTTCATTGCTCTATCATGCATCTACAGAGTATTATCGGTAATCCTCCTATCTTTTTCTCTGCCTTTAGTTTTTTTGGCTATTGCTTTGCTTTTTATGATGTGATGTTCAATCATCCCCTTTTTTCTTTCTCAGTATTATCATCCTTGGGAGCATTTTATATTTTCCCTTTGGATTTTTTCTGCTGGGCTTTTCTGAAGGAAGTCTCACTGGGCAGAATATTCTGGGCGGCTCCTGGAGTATTCTAGCCCCAAAGCTGACTGGATTACCCCTATCATATCCACACTCAACACACATGTCCCCACTGTGCCACCCAGTGCCACCACTCCTAGTGTGAGATGCACCCTCTGAGGTCAGAAATTAGGCTAACAGCATTGATCACATGGCTGGAAACTTTCTTACAACCTGAGAGGGAGTGACTCTCCTCAGTGGCAGTGGCACCTGGCAGTACAGAGGGATGCTGTGCAAACAGCAACCCAGAGTCACTCTGATGTGATCCAGATTTTCCTGAAAAATCCAGAGAAAAGGTAAATTATTTTAAAATTGTTTAAATGAGTTAAATGATAGATTTGGTGCAGAACAGGTCATACATTGTGAGGATAATTCACAGTGAAATTGTGGATTTAGCTCTGCATCATGAAGACAGTCACAGTAAAAGGAGGGGAAACTGCTTCTCTTGGTCCATGTAGACATGCCCTCAGTTGTCCATACAGACAGTTTATCATCTTTGGTATCAGACATGGCTGTGGAAAAAAAGTTATTACTGCATAAACTTCCTGTTTGTGAGATTATGCTTGAGCAACACCTACTGGGGTCTGACTTGTCACTCCATCCAACTGCATCTCATTAGGTTATGGGAGAATCTGTCGTTAGAAGTGAGAAACTTCAGAGAAAGTGAATAGCTATAGTACTTCCCCATTCTGGAAACAGAATGTAAGAGATCTGTTCTCTGGCAACATCTGGGCAATGTTTTGCAAATGAAAAGAAAGCCTGTGTTCTCTCTGAGTCAGTAGATAAGACAATTTGAGTTTTAATGGATAGCCCTGTTATGATGACCTGGTGACATTATGGATGCATGACAATGGAAGTGACTGAGTAGTTGTGGAAGCTTTGTTATAAAAGACAGAAGATGTAAGAGAATTGTCTTTCCTACACCCACATCATTTATCTTCCACAGTTCTGTTATACCACAGAAACAAAGCAGATTAATAGCTTTATTCTGAACCCTTAAATACATCACTGCAAATTATGGTTGGTCCCTAAATACTCCTGGTTGCAATCACCATGGATTCAGTGCACTCTAGTGGATATTTGTAACACTATACAAATATCCACTAGAGTGTGCTGAATCCATGGTAAAGTAACCACAATATTTTCAGGAAACCTATTACAGTGCTCCCTCGGGTTACGAAATTAATTCGTTCCGCGGCCGCTTTCGTAACCCGAAAAGCCTTCGCAAGCCGAAAACCCATAGGCGCTAATGGGGAAAAGCCGCAATTTCGTGTGAAATAGCGCCGAAAAGCACCAAAATTTTTTTCGTAACCCGAAAAAACCTTCGTAACCCGGAACAGTTATTTCCTATGGGATTTTTTCGTATCCCGGAAATTTCGTAACCCGCGCATTTCGTATCCCGAGGTACCACTGTACTGGCTATGAAGCAAAATACAACAAAATCCAAAAATCTACAAAATTCGCATTCTATTGCCAATGAAGTGAAATTTTATTACTTGCATTTTATTGCCTTTTGTCTCACCTCCAAGGGGCCAAGAAAGGGAGTGGCCTCTGCATGCATTAAGAACCCTCCAGACCATCTTAATTTGCAACACAAGTAACATCCAAGAAAAAATATAGTCTTGAACATCCTCATTTTTCTTCTCCTGCCTATTGAAGAAGCCAGTGAAGCTTTGAAAGTTTGCAAAATGTCTTTTGTGTATTTTTGGCCTGAAAAGGTATCTATCTTTTGTGGGTTTTTTGATTCAATATATTTTCAATCACTTTAATAGACCAGACCTAGTAGCATGGAAATGGTTTATATAGATTGCTGTAGATGAGGGGAATGAGGCCATAATCCTAAAGTAAGAGAGAGAAATGTGTGTCCAATGTGTTGCATGTGGCCCTCAAGGTCATTCTGAGGCTCCAGTGCCCCCCAGAACCCCCAAAAGCTATTGAAAAGACACAATCTACAATCCAGGCTGATCTAAAATAATTAGATGTTGTTCCTTTCAGCTTCGGGTACAGTCAGAAACTTTTTATACCGGCTCCCCAGGTTGATTTATTTTAAACCAGTATAAACCAGTAATAGCAAGCACATTTCTATACCCCTTATCAGTGAACTAGCATTCCCTAATTGGTTTACAATTGCCCCCAATAAGCTGGGTACTCGTTTTACTGACCTATGAAAGGATGAAAGGCTGAGTGGACCTTGGAATCCACTTGTAGGATTGAACTTACAATGTTGTGGCTGCAGTATCAGCATTCAACAACTGCACCACCAGGGCAAAAAGAACAGGAACAAAATCTGGGACTTTTCAGTCAGTCTGGATATGCCCATATTTGTCATCTCTATGTATTTATCCTGTCTGGTATTAGCAATGACAAGTAACATCATCCCAGTTGCAGGGATACACTTTTTACCTATGTTCACTGGGGCTGAACCACTAAGTGCAAGAAGTTTCAACCCACCAACTTACCCCCTCTTGCTACAGTTCACAGACATCTTTCTTTTTGTTCTCCCTAGACCAAGGGAAATTCTGTTTGCAACATGGGAAACAAGCAAGAAATTAGAGTACTTATCTTCTAGGGCTTTCCACCTCTCACATCTAAGTCATGAAAACTCTCTTGACTACTTCATCCTCCTGCTTATCAGAGTCCCAGAAAGAGAGAGTTCCTCAGTGATCCCCTTCAGTGTCCCTATCCCCAAATAAGATCTGCAGCTTTCTCTTGATGCCCAAAAGACCTGTGTCAAGACAAAACATCTTAAGCCTATGAAAAGGAACACCAGATTGGTCTGGAAAGACAATCAGAAGACCATCTCAGCAGCAGTTCTAGGAAAAGAACCCCATTTTCTCTCTGAACTCCTTATGGGCCTGACAGGACTTAGAGACCTGATAAGTGCTGTCAAAAAAGGGAGAAGAGAAAGTTAAAGTTTAATGGAATGGCTGTGTAATGATTAGAAAATTAGCTTGTAATATCATAGTCCAGTTCTCCAATGGGATGCATTTTCAATTTGTCTTTGGTATTACAGATATCAGCTAACAAAACAAAATAGAACAAAATAACCTTTGAGAAAATGAAACAATAAAGATTGGATCCAGAAACTGTTTTGCTAGCAAAAGCATTCTGCTCATGAAAGATCCACAGACATGATTGTAGGGAATCCTGCCTGCCCTGTCAACACACCACATCTCACCCTATTTAGCAGTGGCCCCCATGATCTTTTGTGTATAATTTTCCAGGGGCCTGGAGAAGGAGGGAAAGCCATGGAAAGGAAGCCTTGGGAAAGTCTACTTCTACTCACTCAGTTATATATGCCTAAATCTGTGTGCAGCCTGTGACTCTTTTGACTGTAGGTGTTGACTGAATAATTGCTGACAACACTCTTCATTCTTAATTTTAGAAGACATCCCCATTAGCTGTGAAACTTTTATGGACTAAGCATTTTCCAGTTTTGAAAGAAGAGCCGTATGTATTTTAGGGTGATACTATCCACCAAGGAAATTATATTCCATGCTTTTGTCAAATGGTTTTCACTTTGTAATTTGGAAAATTAGAGCCAATTCACATGGTAATAGAGTTCAGAGCCAAAGACACATCTGCACTAATATTTTCAGATAATATTTTTGGGGCTGTTTGGGTTCTGGCTGACGTTGAGTGTTTTCTTCCTTTTTAAAAATTTATAATTTTATTGAGTATATAATAAAATGTACAGAAACAAAAGAAAACACATCAAAAACATAAAACATAAAACATTCACACCTGGAAAACTAACTACCTCTATTAAACTAAAACACTAAACTAAACTACACTAAAACACCTACAGCTGTTCTAGTACATCTCTCTTCTATGAGTTAAAAGGAAATGTTAAAGCCAGCTTTTATAAGGATGAACACACTGGAGTTTTGTGTTACTGTTGCTGTTTTTATCTTTGCTTAAAATATGCAGTCAAAACACCATGGAGACCTATAAAGGCTGGTATCCTGTTAGTGACATATGCAGCATACTTTGTGCTATGCAAGCGGGATGGATGTAGGAGCTTATTGCATGGACAAAAAACCTGACTGCACCCTAATGGGATGCAGGCAGCTTGTGATGTGCAGGCAGGAATTATCATACATAATTCCCCCCGATTCTGCAGGGTGAGTGCAGCCTGACTGCACCCTGGGTCTCAGGTGCATCTCAGAGGCTGCTTTTCAAAACCAGGAGCTTTTTGACTTTGAAAAGTGGCCTCTGAAGTGCGCCTGAGACCCAGGTGCAGCTGGGCTACCCTTGCCCAGCTGAATCAGCAGCAAATTACATGCAATAATTCCCAACTGCATCCCGCAAGTCGGCTGCATCCCATTGGGGTGCATCTCAGAAGCTGCTTTTCAAAACCAGGAGTTTTTTGACTTTGAAAAGTGGCCTCTGAAGTGCGCCTGAGACCCAGGTGCAGCTGGGCTACCCTCACCCAGCTGAATCGGCAGCAAATTACATGCAATAATTCCCAACTGCATCCCGCAAGTCGGCTGCATCCCGTTGGGGTGCATCTCAGAGGCTGTTTTTCAAAACCAGGAGCTTTTTGATTTTGAAAAGTGGCCTCTGAAGTGCGCCTGAGACCCGGGTGCAGCTGGGCTTTTTTGTCCATGGAATAAACTCTGTGCATTGAAGTAAACAGATCAGTGTGTGAATGGAGATTTCATCTATGCACTCTGCAATATCATAATAGGTTTCAGCCATATTCATTGAACACTGATTCATGTACCTTGTGCTACATTGGTATTCAGTATAGGGGTTGAGCCAGTGGATATTCCACCAGTGGATCTTGACACTATGCTGAACCTACGCAGGATCTCAGCCATATTCTTATAAGGAAGTAACATATTTGCTAATCTGGCATCAGATTCTTAAAAAGAGCAGCTCTTCCTACTAGCTCCAAGGATATGCTTCAATTCCAATTAATTAGTTATCTAAAAATTCTACTTCTTCCATCTTCAGATTCAAACCACAGGTAGCACCCTTCCCTCCTCTCTGTCAGGAGGGCTAAAAATGCCAAGTAACCAACTCATCTTTGAACATGAAATGAACATTAGTGGGAGTTTTTTTCCCATAAAGTCATTGGCCCTCAACAGTTCTCAATTCAAAAGGATCATGGCAGCAAAAATCACAACATGCCCACTGGTGTATAGACTCCTTGGGCAAGTCATACTAACTCAGTCTTGCCTTAATATTATAGGGGCTGTGCCTCCAGCTGTGAGACTTGGGATTACTCTGACCAAAAATCCACAACAAACTTCAAGTAGATAAGAAAGTTTATTGAAAGGACTTGAGCGGAAGTATTCCTGCCACATCTTTGTCGAAACTGAGGAGTCCCAAATAGAGTCCGAACCTTACAATTCCCCAAACCCCTCCCTTGGAGTTGGTTCCCTACGCTTCCCCCTTTGATGTAGAATCCCTCCCTTTGATCTGTAGGGGGAAAGGAAGGGGGGTTTGACCATTTGGTTCCTGGCTCTTCTACCAAGTAGAGATCTAAGGCTGTATGCATATTTGGTTTCAGATTCCCAACAACCCCTCATAAACTGCCTAACTGCCATGCCCTACGTGACCATCCGGTTTAATCCCCATGGTGGCATTCCCCTCTATTCTCAACATTACTGTCTATCTATCTATCTATCTATCTATCTATCTATCTATCTATCCATCCCTCTATCTATCTATTTGTCTGTCCGTCTGGCTGCCTGTATCTATTTATCTCTATCATCTATCTATCTATCTATCTATCTATCTATCTATCTATCTATCTATCTATCTATCTATCTCTATCTATCTATCTATCTATC
>NC_056526.1:108067685-108077398 GCF_019175285.1 Sceloporus undulatus
TCTATCTATCTATCTATCTATCTATCTATCTATCTATCTATCTATCTATCTATCTATCTATCTACCTCTCTATCTATCTATCCATCCATCTATCTATCTATCTAAATGGCAGAATACACCCTGAATGCCTGACTGAAGGTGGATTCTGACACCAGCCACCCATTTTACAGAGGAAAGCAAGGGCAAACCACCTCTGAACAAATTGTGACATGAAAACTTCATGATGGGTTGCCTTAAGATCACCGTAAGTTGGAAATGACTTGAAGGCACAAAACAACAAAAAATAAAATGTTCCTCTCCCCCCCCCCCCCAAACAATGTAGAAGTAAGTGGCAAAAAGAGCTTATTCAATGTATTTTTCTGGCTAGGTTAATCAATTATATAGACCACAATAAAAATAGGAAGCCTACTCACAGACCTCAAAGAGATGGGTTAAAAGGGCTACTGTCGGGCTGCACTGGGGACATGGTGTTTACATGACATATGCCCTGAACACAGCTGAAAGCCACACCAAGCCCATGCCAACCTGGAAGATCTTGGTCGTAGAAGAAGAAAAAACGCTCCTTTTTGACAACCTGGTTCAGGACTGTGTCAGTGGCCCAGATCAGGACATGCAATTGCTATAGTCTTGGCATCAATGGTGAGTGTGGTCCTGGTACAGACCTGTTTTGCCATCTGTTTGAAGCAATTGACAGAGCCCACAGGGAAGCTGAAGGAGGCCATGGAAGGCTGAGAGAAAGCCAGTGGCCCAGGTAAGGAGAGGCAAGGGATGCAGGGAGGCCAGTGACAGGGGAGATGGCTGGATCTTACCACTACCTTTGCACCTCTCCTTTTGTTCTGACACAAACATAGTGGGAACCATGCTTATTGCTAAACCAATTTCTGGATTCGGTCACAGAAACCGATTCAGCAATAAGTGGGAATTATTCCCAGGTTTTCATGTGTCAAATATTGGTGGAGGTATAATCTAGTGTTTGGATGTCATGCTTAAGGCATCAGAACATCGAAGGATTTAGTATATTTAGTATGGTTGAGCTTGTTGTAATTTTTAAATTCTGTTTGATTGCCTTTTTAGATGTTCTCCTGAACTTGTGTATTCCAAGCACTGACAGTGACAGGACAAATAAATACAATAGAGGGTGTTTATGTTTATTACAGATGTTGATGGAGGTCACTGAAATTCATGAAAGAATTATCTCTTTCATTGGGATCAAATCTTTCACATCAGAGAAGAAGTATGGCAATCAAAGAGATTACAGGAAGATTATCTTAGTTCATCGGCATTCAGCATGCATGTTCCAAAATGTCAATCATTTCCAATTAGAATTCTGTGGATATAGCCATAGCAGAAAGGCTTGGACTGCAGGAAAAGACTGCAGCTTAACTGAAATTTCTCTCTGGATTACTGGTACTTTTGAGGTCTATAATTGCTTTGCCCCCTGATAAGACTGTACAGGTCTAACCACTCATAATATGTTTAAGCTGTAAAGGTGCAACCAATTCTTCCATTTAAGCTGCATAATGTGCTAATGTTGAGGCCCTTTGGTTTGGTACTCAGTACACACAAACCTGAGGAAAACTACACCTGAATATAAACCAAACCAAGAAAAACACACATATTTGGGTTATACATATTTTGGCAAGTGAGAGGGCAGGAATTTTTTTAATCAAAAACAAAATGGAGAAATTAAAAAAGAAGGCTGCTAAAAATAAATGCTGCCATCAATACTTTTTTAAATATCCAGCTCTTTGTAAAGATCCTGGTCTGTTGTGGTATCTTTTAGGCTCTACTCATATATTTTCTCTAGTAGTGACAAACAGTGGGTGTGACATATACATGTAGATGTAAAGGGGGTCACAAGGGTAAAAAGTTTGAGAACCACTGGCTTAACATGTTTACGGTTCCCTTTGAGAAATGCATCCCACCTCCTTTTTTCCTGTTAAAAGTCAGCTCCCAGACTTGGGATGTGACTTGGCACTCAACCTGAAAGTATCTTGCAAAGATTTGACTTGAGGCCTGACTTGGAACTTGGAGGGAAAGACTTGAATATATCACTTCAAGAAGATAAAAATTGTATTCAAACAGCAAGAAAAGAGAAGAGAGTCCACCTAAACATTAGAAAGGATTTCTTGATAAGAGCTGTTCAACAGTGGAATGGACTGACTTACACAGTAGTGTGTTGTGCTTCACTGAAAGTATTCAGCAGAGGTTGGATGAATGGGTGGCCATCTCTCAGGAGTGCTTTAGCTGTATATTCCTCCATGGCAAGGTAGTTGGTCTAGATGATCCTTAGGGTCACTTCTAACTCTATGTTCTTATGAAAATTTGCTTTTTTGGAAAATAAATCCAATATTGCACTTTCTATTTAAATTGAACTCGTGTGAACAGAATTCAGACCTAGTTATACTCTAATGTTTAATGTTGCATTCAGACCTAGTTATATTCTAATATGTAATGTTGCACTTGAGATTTTTAAGATATACAAATCAGGCAAAACATTAGTATAGATGAGGATAGGGAAGAGGAGCCATTGTCTTTAGTGGAAAAATCCATATAAGTTCTCCTGGTACACACAGGATTTGAGTTCCTTTTTTTTTTGGGGGGGGGAATAAAGTAGCAACCTCCTTGCACAAAACATTAAAGAACTCCTACCAGAATCTAATATTATTTGCTATTAAATTAACTCAGTGAGAATTTAGCACACTGCTTTTTAATGCTTTTGCTTTTTGCATTTAAAATCTGCTGATGACTTTAATTCCTTTAATGCACACTTCTATTAGTTTAAGTCAGGAGGAGGCAGCTTAAGTTAAATGAAGGCAGCCATAAAAATTGTCAATTCAAACTGAGCCATCTGGAGTAACAGGAAGCAAAACCTTCCCAAACGCCTATCACAGCAGTAAAGTTGAAAAGATGGGAATAAAACAAAATAAACTTCTATGGTTGCACATTTATTCTTGGCAATATACACACATACAGATACATTATATGATTGGTCCAGTACAGTACTGGAGTTTTTCCATGCACCAAAGCCTAAGGACTCAGACCTTTCCCCTTCTATGACCCGTGAGACACAATACAGTCAAATGGGAAAGAATCATACAACATTTTTTCAGATATGGTTGAACTTAAGTCTCGCTATCCATCCCATGCTTATTGGTTGTGCTTGCTAGATCTGATGGGACTTGCATTTCAACAATATCTTGAAGGCCACATACTTTCCAGTCCTACCCAATAGTTTTGGGATTCCTGTACAACTCTCTAAAATGCAGTTGGATGAAAGGGAAATTATTATGATGCTGTTCTGATTGAATATGAAGGGTAAGAACACAATAATCTCCAAATCAAGGAAACTACTATGAAAATATAAATAATCAACGGTGCCATGGTTAAATGCTGGTACTGCAGCCACAACATTGTAGGTTCAGTCCTAAGGGAGGGCTCCAAGGCCTTCCATAGGTCAGTAAAATGAGTACACAGCTTGTTGGGGGCAACTGGATTATACATTGTAAACCATTTAGGAAGTGCTACTTCACTGATAAGAGGTATAGAAATGTACTTGCTATATTGCTGTTGCTATATACATGTAAATAATCAAGACTATTTATGAAACTTCAAAATGACCAATTTTAGGTTTTTCAGAAGAGACATACAGCATACAACGTGGTATACAATAGACAAATTAGAAAAATAGATCCCCAAAATAATGGACTATACTGATACATAGAGTCCAGATGTGACATAATAATGATACAAACAACCCCTGGGATCTTGAACTGGATGTTTTGATCTGATAGGTGGTGTTCTTACTGTCAGAGGGGTGAGTGCTGAGTTTTCCCCCCGTTTGCTGAACATGAAGCATGGCATTGTATCTTTACCCCTTTATAGAACCAATTTGGCTCTTTCCTATCTCTATAGGAGGTGTGTGTGTATATAATATGACAGAACTGCAAAATAATTTCTGTTTTTTTTTATTGCCAAGCTCACACATGATTTCCTGTAGAAAGAATGGCAATGGTTTAATGTTGCCTTAAGATAATTATACATACCATGGCAAAGTGTGCATAGCAGCTGAAGGGGCAATTGTAACTGATAAAGCTACACAACATACTGCACTGTACTTCCTGCACTTTTTGCTCAACGTTCACACATACAGCACAGCACACAGCTATGAGCTGAACACCATGTTATTCTACCTTCACTTTCTCAATTTGAGAAAATAGATTTGCTTCACTGAAGGCAGAAGCATCCTTACAATCTAAAAAATGCTTGTCTTCACAATCTTATTCTTATCCAGTGATTTATGCATTAAGACAGAAATGAATAGCTGTAAGAATCTTGCTGTAATTAGACCTCAGCTGGGCTGTGGAGGAATGCGTCTTTCAAACTTCAGATGCTTGCTGAATTAAAAGTGGCATTTGGCCTACAAAATGTCTCTGGAATTATATTAAAAAGTCATCAACTATATTATATGTGTACTATCTATGTGCAAGTCACTTTACAGAGAACAGGCTTGATAGGTCCCAGCCATAAAAGTATCTTTGAAAGGTAAAAACAACAGAGGAAAAAAGAACGAAATGAGGGGAAATGATAAACAGAGGAAGAGTATGCCCTAACTCCAGTTGTACTATGCCAGAGTAGTACTATTCAAAGTGGTGATCTGTGGACCAGCACTGGTTCATAAGCCATCTGTTGCCACCCCTGCAGAGTTTCCAGGAAGGAAAGAAACTACTACAGTGCACCTGCATCATACACGGAAGCACTTTAAGCGGCCTTCAATATACCCATAGGGATGAATAGGGCATGCACCTGTGGCATGCACATGCTGCAATGCTGCCACACCACTGTGTGCACAAGCCCCATTCTTTTAAATGTGACTCGAGCATAGGCATTATTTGTTTTATGCGAGGGAGTCCGGAACGGATCCCCTGCATAAACAAAAGGTGCACTGTATAGCCAATGGACACAAATAAGATATCAGTCCCTACAACATTGGAGGAGGGGTGCTGGTCCCTCTGATATACACCCCTGAATACCTCATACTGTATTTTGGGGTCCTCATAATTTAATATCTTCTATTTGGAGATAGCATGTTTTGAGAGATTTCAGTAACCTTTCAGGAACACTAAAGATCAGGTTGCAAGGGAGGGAGATAATTTTGCACAGGCATGTGTACATTCAAGTAAACATAACTATCAAATCTAAAGTGCTTCTTTGTTCTCCCAGATAGCCCACATTTCCTCTTGAAACCTGAGACAAAGGATCTCTTTGTACCTAGAGCAGTCTACCCCCTGCTTTGTTACCAACCAAACTTTTCTATCCACCCATCCCAGAGATATCCTGATGTAATCACTGCTTTTGATAAAACCATCTGCTGGTCCAGAATCCCATTTTTGATTCCTGGGATAAGTCATTCAGCTTTTGTTACCTGGTCAGATAGCCCATCAACTAGGGCTAGTGTTAAAGTATAAATATGGTTTCATAACTTAACCACTGCATTCACAGTCCAGCCCGCATACATGTCCACACTCTGTGTATGTTCTGTGTTGCCTTTAGACATCCCAGTCTGAGGCACTCCAGCTTTCTATGATATTCTCTTCAGATAGGTAATTATGACACCTCTACAACCCTGACAACTCCACTATCCCCTTTTAATGTTGCCATTTTGGTTAGTTTTGTATGTTTGCTTAGATTGTTATGTTGTGTATGTGTGGCTGCATATTTTCTAAATAAAACCTTCTTAATTCACCAAGGTTTGTACTGATATATACTGGTGTCCATGGTCCAAAGGTTTCCCAAGCCTCTCACAGAGCCAATTTCCCCCAACATTTGAATCCCATTGTGGGGAAAAAAGTGGAACATAAATCCTTCAAATTAATTAATTAATTAATTAATTTTACGTATCACTGACAGCTGGGGGGGGGTCACCAATCCCCCCACCTGTTCTTTGGTAAACTCAAAATCAGTTAGCTTAAGCAATACACTAGAGAGTTGAGATGAAGGGTACTCTTAAGGTTTGTGGAAGCTGGTAACATGTGAACTTCACAATGTAGTAGAATCTGAACTCTATAGGAGGTCCAGCAGCCTCAGAAAAACTAGCATGGATCTTCCATATAGCCAAAGGTACCTTTGCCATCCAGACTCTGGAGCATTCTGAGTCAACAATTTGAGTATATAAATACCCTAAGACATGAGATATTGCTTGGCCCTCAGTGTATGACCAGTTGTAGTTTTCCCCTAGCTAAGTAGGAGACCCCCTTCCTTTCTATCTGGGGACAAACAGAAAGAGAACATTACACCTTACCAATCCAAAGCCTTCTGTTCCTCTCCTTTTTCTCTACTTGCTAGTTCATTCATCCCTGAATCCAGTTCACTAGGACAAAGAGTGGCATCCCGGTGAGAAAGCCAAGTCAGAGACATGCCCTGAGCCAGCATCCATGTCACTAGATCAGTAGGAGTTCCCTGTGAATAACCAAACACTTTGGTGTAATTAGTCAAGTGAAAAGATGCACAGTAGAGTTTTGACGTTATAGAGCTGAAGAAGAAAGCAAAAATCATCACTCTACCAAAATACGACCTGAATAATATTTCAGATGAATTGAAGGACAATGTAAGAAACAGATTGGAACTACTGAGTGTAACTGACAGGGAACTTCAGGAACTGTGGAGAGAAGTCAAAAACATAATTAAGGATGAATGCAAGAAAACACTAACAGTTGCCAAAAAAAATAAGAAGAAGAAAAAATGGATGACACATGAAACACTTCATGCAATAAAAGAAAGAAGAAAAGCAAAAGCATGAAGACAACTGTCCAACATCTGACATGCAGGGATAAGAAGAAATACTACAATGGCCAATGTAGAGAAATAGAAGACAACATCATAATAAAAGCAGAATTAGAATCAGAAAAAAGAGGAGTGACGATAGGAGGAAGCAACATTAACAACCTAAGATATGCAGACGACACCATAATGATAGCAGAAGACATTCAGGAATTGGAACAGTTAATAGGGAAGGTCAAAGATGCAAGTGCAAAGGTAGGTCTGATGCTGGACATAAAGGAAACAAAAATAATGACCACAGAAGAAATACACAAATTAAATCTAAACAACAATATCTAAGATGATATTGGCCCCCAGTCAGTCAAGAAATAAGAAGACTAGGAATGGGAAGGGCATCCATGAAAGTACTGGAAAAGATACAGATGAGCAAAGATTGAGCACTAAAGTCAGAATAATCCAAGTCATTGAATTCCCAATTACCATGTATAGATGCAAGAGCTGAACAATGAAGGAAGCAGACAGAAAGAAAATCAACTCATTCAAAAGGTGGTGTTGGAGAAGAATACTTAGGATACCATGGACAGCCAAGAAGACAAACAAATGTGTTCTTGAACAGGTCAGACCAGGGATCTCCTTGGAAGCAAAGATGGTCAAGTTGAGACTATTGTACCTTGGCCACATCATGAGAAGGCACAGATCACTAGAAAAATCAATAATGCTAGGAATAGATGGTAGAAGAAAGAGAGGAAGACCACAAACCAGAGGGATAGACTCAATCAGTGGGGATATGGCCAACAGCTTTCAGGATCTGGGCAAGGCAGTGGAAGATAGGGATTTTTGGAGATGTCTCATCCACAGGATTGCCATGAGTTGGAACTAGCTCAAAGGCAGCTAACAACAACAAAGAATTTTGGGGTTTTCAGATCTGAAAGACCAGGTGACATTCCTTTACTGTGGCTTACTATGGGAAAGGTTGCTGTTAGTGGCACAGCTCTTGTTGTTCCATCTTTTCCCCAGTCTGAGTTGTTGCAACAAGGGAGTTATATGGGCCCGAACAGACAGGCCAAAATAAAGCTGCTTCAGGTCACTTTGGAGGTATGTTGTTTAAATGATGCTTGCGACCTAAGAGGCTGGAAGCTGCACCAAAGCTTTGGTGCAGCTTCTGGCCTCTTAAGATGTGTGTGTCATTTAAACAGCATGCCTCCAAAGTGACCCGAAGCAGCTTTATTTTGGCCTGTCTGTTTGGGCCCATACTATATGTTACCTGTAGCCAATCATGGGCCCAGTACAGATGGGCCTTTTAGCACGTAAGGTATATGTGCTAGAGTTGCCTTAGGGCATCACTTACAGATGCCCCACAACCCTAGCACGTATTCAGTACATCAAAATGGTGGCACCCTGTACAGATGGGCGCCGCCATTTTGATGTGATGGATGCTTAGTGTCCACACATCGCGGCACACTTGTGATGTCACGAGTGCACCATTAGCACACTCGGGCATCGCAAGTGCATTGGGAAAAGAACTCACTTTTTGCGGGTTCTTTTTCTACCGGTGGGAAACTGCGCGGTTTATCCACTGCGGCTTCCAGCTGGCAGAAAAGGAAGCGTCGGCAGAGCATCCTTTTAGAACGCTCTGTATTGGGCCATAGTTAACATTCTGGCCTCAGCTCTTTGGATCAGCTCTTCAACAGCCATTCCAGTAATTCAAATGGGATCTAACTAAGCCATGTATCACTGTGGGCAGATCTGACATTTAAAGAATGGGTGCAGCTGGTGTACAAGTTTTAATTGTGTGACTACACTCCTAGCCAAAACTAAAACCTGGGCGCCCAAGCTCAAGGTTCAATCTGAGAGTACACCCAAGCTGTGAACCTGCATTTTCAAGGGGAGTGTAAACTTATCCAGCATAGGCTGAATCCTGATTCCCCGATTTGCCTTGTGGTTGACCAAGAGCACCTATGTCTTGTCTGGATTAAGTTTCAATTTGTTCAATATCAAATCCATTACTGATGACAGGCACTAATTTAGAACCATGTTAGCTTCCCTGGAATGAGGTGGATAGGAGTAGTAGAAATGGGTGTCATCTCTATACTGATAGAACTGGACTGTGTAACTGAGCAAAAGTCTACAGATCAATCATGGAATAAAACAATACAAACCTCTAATTTCTGCACACAAGCACACCTAAAGTGTCCCAAATGCATGTTCGAATGCATGCTTTTAGTAAAAAGTTTTAAAGTCTTTCTTCATCATTTTTCCTACTATGAATAACCACTAGATGGCAGAATGCCCCCTTTAATGCTTTAAAGAGCTTACTTATTACCATCATCTTTAAATCTGTGCTAGGAAATAAAAAAAAATGAGATGCCTTCACATGGAGAGAGAGGTTTTGTGATATGCAGGTGCACTTAATCCTCGTAAAAACCTTCATTTGCTGTCTTGACTATAACACATTCAGTGGAACTTAATGTTTATCTATAGGTGCTTCATAGCACACAGTGAAAGATGAAAACCTGTTATCTTGAACAAGCAAAGAGATTTGCCTAATGTCTTGCATAAAGCCTGCCAACATACAATTTTCTTTTTCCTGGTCCCTTGTTTTGTGTGTCAGAGCAGCACGTTCCATAAAGAAAAAGTATATTCTTCTGAAAGGTTGACAAGATATAGTCAAAAGAAAAACATGTGCATACAATTTCATCCTTCACTTATTGTAGTATCTTAAAATGTTGCCTTTTCTTTCTCACATTCACATAGTCACATTTTTCCTCACAATTCTTTTGAATGATGTATAACTGAATCCCACTGTCACTTGGCTAGTCAGGTAACAAAAACAATGTACCAGTTTACAATAATGCTTTAAGGATTTTCTATATTATCTCAGATTGGAGACCTAGCATAGTCTTTATTGTAACCCACCTCAATCCATAGGTTAA
>NC_056526.1:108077408-108127099 GCF_019175285.1 Sceloporus undulatus
AATAATAATAATAATAATAATAATAATAATAATAATAATAATAATAATAAGTGTAGTGGTTTGAGTGTTGGAAGGTTCAATTCTCAGTTCAGCCATGCAAATCCAGACTCAGGGAAAGGCAATGGCAAACCTTTTCCATGCCAAGAACATCCCATGATAGGGTGGCCATAGGGTTGCTATATGTTGGAAATGACTTGAAGCATACAACTTCTGCACCACCATCAATAACAACAACATATTATCTCAGGGCTGGTGTTCAAAGTTGTTAAGATCAATACCCTTGACAGACATCTGAGGAAGTAGGCATAGGAATTTATCACATGAGCCATGTTCTCTCCACAATCCCATTAGTTTAAGGAACTGGATACATACTGGTTTGTGAGTATTCTGTGTCACAATCACTTCAATAGTGCAACTGGGCCCTTGTGCTGTCTTCTGCACTCCTCCCTAACCTCACCTTCCTGTGCTATGTCATGCAGTGTGCTTTCCTGTTTTTTAAATGTTTTAAACACATGCTAATACAGTTTTTTTAAAAAAAAAACCAAACAAAGTAAAAAGCAAACAAAAGAAAAACAGTCTGCTCTGGAATAGTGAAGGGATGCAGGGAGACAGGGATAGGAGGAGACACTGACATTATGAGACTATCCTATACTGGAACTTCCATGAGAGGAACTTATCACACCCTGTGTATGAGAAAGCTACAGCATGGTGTTTGGGAAGTCATTGATGGATTTTCTCTGTCAATGACAAGGTTCACCCTAACAACACTTTGAGAGCAAGGCAACAATGAGACAGAGACAGCATTGTGCGATACATATCACCAAAGGGACTTTCCCCCAACTTTAATGGTGGTTTAAAAGCATGTGTGGTAATCTTCCAAGTCTACAAAAACTTATACTACAACTTCTTTTGCTCAGTTAATCTCAAAGGTGCCATAAAACTGCCCTCTGCATACTGATATTCCAGACTAACACAGTTATATCTCTGAATTCTTGACAGATATGTCATGTAGGGAACATGGCTATGGTATGGTATCCTCTCCTAAGTTCCATCTTAAGGTTGCATGGCTATCAGTGACAGAGTGGTGGACTGTTCTAGAACAGTGTTTTCCCCCCATTAGAATAGATATGTGGAGTGTATGTCAATGAAGCTACCATTCTACATAGACAGCTGGAAATGAATACCTTACAAATATTCAACAGGCAACAAATGCTATGTACCTTATGCATTTATCCAAACAGCAGTTTGTGAGTGTGCATTTGTGTGTGCATGTGTACCTCCAAGTAGCCTGTTAATTTATGGTAACCCCATGAATTTCCTTGGAGTTTTCTTAGGCAAAGGATATTCAGAGGTGTTTTTGCCAGTTCCTTCCTCTGAGATATACTCTACAGCATCTGATATTCATTGGTGGTCTCTCATCCAAGTACCCATATCAAAATATGTAGACAACCACATATAACAACATTAATAGAACCAAGCTAAACCAAAATTCAAGTGCACTGTTTGCCCTTTATATACAAGACATTTCTTCTTCCCTGTTAGATGGGAGCAGTTTCAAATTTCCTCTGAAATTACTTTGGGAAGTAGAGAAGACTGGCCTATTTTGCATAATCTCTCCCATTTCCCTGCTAACCACACAAACCCATTCTATATCCACTGTCCTCTTGCTTTTCTCACATAGCTGAACACATGTGGGACAGATCCTATGTATTTCATAGCCTGACATGGTCCTCAATATTGCACTTTTAATTTTAAAATACCTACAACTACAACCAGGGCAAGGCTGATATGAGATCTCCTAACTGATATAAAACAGCAGCAGCAGCAACAACAAGATTTCCCAGAAGTTCCTGTACAAACAGATAAAGTGGGTGGCAAAATCTCACCTCAACAATTTGGCATCAGACCAGCCTCTTACACTGCCAAATTTCAGATCAATCCAATAAAGCATTTTCTGAGTATAACCCACAGAACAGAAGAAGACAGAGAAGAGCCTTGTGGCCACATGTACCACCAGAGGCTATTTTTGTGGTTATTGGCCTCTCCAACTCCACATGCTGCCCCCTTTTTGAGATGGAAAAGGTCTTGTTGCTTCTTGAGAACAGTATTGCTCTTGGAACAGCAATACAATGTTTCTATATGGTGAGACCTATCCACCAGTATAGAATCAGAAATATGCATCTTTCAAAACAAGAAGTTGAGTTGCTGCCAATGATGATGTCATCAAGGTATGTCCTGCCAGATGCCGTGCCAGTTTGCCAGTTTGAGTTGGTTAAAAAAAAATGCCAGATGTGTGGATGAACAATGCAACATTATTGGTCCCCTCTTTGCTTTTCCTGTTCAAACGGGCTTTCAGACTTTAGCCAGTTGGAGGTTAAGGGTGTACAATAGGTGTGCATTTTTATATGTGATATGTATTTAATGATAGCCAGCATGGTGCAGTGGTTTAAGTGTTAGATTAGGAATCTTTGCTCAGCTATGGAAACCCACTGGGTGATCTTGGGAAAGTCACATTCTCTCAGCCTCAGAGGAAGGCAATGTCTCTCTGGACAAATCATGCCAATAAAATCTTGTGATAGATTTCCCTTAGGGTCTCTGTAAGTCACAACAACAAACAACAATGTATGTAATCGGTTTTAAATTGTTTTAAATTAAATTGTTTTTGAAAACATTGTTTTTAAGTTAACATTTTAATTAGACTGATTTTAACACTTTTTTTTTAATTCTTGTAACTTACATTGTATGCTGCTTTTGGTCCTATATTAGAAGAAAGTGTTAGCTACAAATCGTATAAATAAATATGATTAATAAAAAATTAGTGCAAATTTAATCATAAGTAAGCTCATTTGTAAACTGCCACAGAGTTAAAAAAAAATTCAGTTGGCCTTACCCCCAGGAAAACCTACTGATGTTTCAGAGAATATTTTGCAGAGGCAAAGTAGAAGTATAGGCCATTTCAGGGAAATTACTCTCATTCAGTTACTGGATCAGTTCCTTAAATTGTAGCCAAGCTACTACTTTTCCCCAAGTTTAGAATAAACCAGGACAAAGTTTCTAATTTAAAAGCAAAATTAAATTTATATAAGGAGATTAAAATTTGAAAGGCTTTTAAAGTTAAAAAAAACAATAAAAAGGAATGAAACAACTAAACAAGCAGTTCATTTAAACAATTCAAACTTTTCATACCACAGGGCTCATTTTGCGATTTTATGAGGAGGGTCTTCTGTTTACAGAAAATAGTCCTTTGTTTGTTTCCATAACAAAGCCAAGCCTCTCTAAACAAGGACACTGGAGAAAAAGGAAGGGAGTGTACTCACTAGTGTAGCCACTCTGTCTCTCTCACACAGAATTCATTGTTAAAAAAGAAGGTAGAAATAGATAGATTTGCTTAATGGTAATTTGTATGTACATTTGCAAATATAGGACTCATTACTAGAATTTGCACATACCAATTTATAGAAGCAGTTTTTAAAAAATCATTATTTGGCATCTCAGTAGAAATACAATATATACAGGATGACCAGATGTCATAACTTCAAAGGAATGTAGGACATTCAAGAAAAATGTAATACATTACAAAATAAAAAATTTGCTTCTTAGTCATGATCCAAAGGAAAGACATTTTGGAATTCCTCCTCGACAGAAGGCTGAAATGTTGGACATGTCTTGGAAAAGGAGGATATCTGGTCACCCTGAATATATGTCAACAGAGTGAGAAGACTATATCAGGTAACTTGTATGTCTGCCCATGTCTAAATCCATTTTTTGGTCCCATTCAGAGCAAGCCCACTGAATCATTGGCGCTTACATAAGTGTTCACTCACCAAGTTCTCACTGATCCAATAGTTTGTAGATGGTATAAAGCATGCAGTGGAACATTGTAGTTGGCTTTTCTATAGTGGTGCCTACCTGCTCATTGCAATGCCTTGCTACCTCCCACAGATGACACTGAAGTTTGTGATTTCTCCCTCCCTCTTTCAAGCAGCCAAATAAGAGCAAGGAAATCATTACACGTGACTAACACAAGTATTGCAAAGCACTACTACTTGCACATTTCCACTTTACACTCATCATGAAGCATTGCAAAAACACAAATGCCAACAATACTGAGCCCATTTGCAACTCAGATGTCTGTTTTAATGTTCATGGGGAAGGTCATAACCAATATTCCCAGAGCAATTTGTACATGGGCTGAGAGAGGCTTGGTGCATGATGCCATCTAAATAGTTTGGTTTCTGAGGACAACTGCCAAAGCACCATATTTTCAGAAGATACGAAAATGCATTATGGCCTTCTTTGCTGAATGGTTTTCTGTACTAATCCAAGGAATACACATGGAAAATGTATTTTAGGACTAGCCAAAGATGTCACTCTTTCATGCCATGGTGGATGTTTAATGTAAGACCATTATTTTCAATTTGAAAAAAAAGTATTGCACAATCGTTTGTGACATGTTGCCATGATTTAGCAAGATTACAGTTATGAATGCATAACCTAGGGTTACACATCCATAGTCTATCTACATTCATGATCCCTACATAGTCACAATCATGACTATTGCTATGATGACACTATCCTCCCATCAGTTAGTGATACTGTGACAATCAGAAGCAAGGCTCTTGGTGCATTTCAGTGTCACAGCCTCAGCCATTAGAGGGAAAGGAGTGGAATTTGTCATCCACCTGTGCCCTGATAGCTAGCAGAATAACCTCCCTCTCTATCAGGCCAATGCCTGATAAAGTAGGTTGGAGAAATGAGGTTCACACTGGGAGACATTACATAGTTATGCAAATGTAACTCAGTAGTTCATGTAGAATTCTAGCCAATGTTCTTTGTTTATGAACTGCCTCATATTTATGTTGTGGCATGTATATGTTGTGGCTAATTATACTAGAACGAACCACAGTATCAGACTCATGTTTCTAAAAAGAGAATAGTTTTTTTCCCCAGTGAGAGTGGTCGAAGAGCACTGTACATATTCCATATTCCATGTCCTGGTAACACATAAAAGGCTGCAATAAATGAGGGAAACAGAGCTAGCATTCTGCCCTATGATTGACAGAGCACAACAGGGGATCCTTGTCTTCCAACAGTGAGGAACAACTATATGACTATTTTGAAATTTTAAGACCTCATCACAAAATATGACCTTCAGTGACATCCTATGTGCAAATCGACTTGGACACCTGAGTTCTCAGCTCTGTGGTTTTCAGCTACTCTAACTGCCTTGGTGTTTTACATCCCCCTGAAGAAACATGCAACCCCCTCATGTGTAAAGCAAAGCATATGGAAAAATCATATTTCTCCTCAGTTTGATCAAACATATTTCTCAAGCCCATAAAATATATGCAATATAAGGAAAGAGTTGGCCAAAGCCCATACCACAGAGTCATTTCTGCCATGGAACATGATATCTTTTCAAACAGAGTAATCATAGCAAATAAATGAAAATTTAAGGGACATTGCGATTCTATTTTTCTCTTGCGCACGCTCTCTCTCTCTCTCTGAAAAGAAGTAGACAAAGCAGAGCACTTAATCAAATGACATGTGCATAAAGCTTACCTGAATATGAGTAGCACATGTGGAGAAATGTGTTAAGGTTATGGAGTTGTTGATGTGTGTACGTGTGTATGTGTCTTTTGCCATATCAGAATCTGAAATGATATTGTATAGGTTTTTGTTTGGCTATCTTGACTCCTAAAGCATTTAAAAGAGATTTTAGAGCAGAGAGTAGGGTGCAAATGATGCTCCATTCACACAAAATTAGAGATGTAATGATTACATGCAAATCGTTATCCTCTTTAATGAGAAAGTGTGTTTCAACATGAAGAGATATCATGTCAAAAAGTGATGAGGAGATCAATTCTCATAAGATTTTTTCACATTTTGGAAGTTTTTGTGAAATTGATGCTTTTTGCAAAACTCATTATTTTGCAGAATATCAGTACAATACATATGTAGGAAGTAGCTATGTTTTAAAAACACGCCACTTGGGTTCACAGCCAGCGTCCTGAGGAGCAATCCAGCCTGCCAGGTATGCTGATTCAGCTCCAGTCCATGCCTAAAGGCTGCAATGGAGAGCTGGGGCAGGCAAGAGCAGGCAAGCCCTCCTCCTCTCAGTGATCAAGCTGACTGAGAGGGGCTGGGCAGTGGAGCTTCAAGTAGGCTAAGCCCTGCCTCCACCTTTCATAACAGCCTATGGAGCGCACCATTTATTTTTAAACTGCTGGTCTCTCCACTGAGAGGCCAGCAAAGACTCCTCCCCAAACCACAAGGTCAGGGAGAAGCATTCTCAGGAACCTTTGTTGATATTTTCCCGAATCTGTAACATTATCCCAGCAGTTAAAGCTTAATGACAAAAAGGTAATATGATGAGAATACTGCTAGAAGTACCTGTGCATGACAAAATGTTGCTATTATTGCTGCTCTTTTATTTACATTGCTCTAGCGATGTACACTTTACATGGTTCTCCATCTCCCTTCAATAACCTGATGTTAGGTTTGCTGAGGGGTATTTTAGTCTAATTTTACATGGTAAATTCTGTGATGAAGCAGAGATTTGAACTAGGGTCTCTTTGTTCCAAGTCCAGCCTTTTAAATATTAGCCTATAGTGGTTCTCTCCAATCTGTTATAAATGTAAAAAATGATATGAAATTTGAAACATAGTGGAAGAAAGGAACAATTAATGAGTTGGATTTCAATAATCAGAATTTGAGGAATCTGAGAAGTGAGGAAGTAAAACTCTAGGCTAGACTTCCCTTGTGGGTTGTGGTTATGCTACAGGACGTCTTTCTAATAGACTGTAATAGCTGGTTTTGGTTACTCTCAGAAGCGCAATGGACACAGTACTAGATTGACAGCTGGGCTGATGAAATAACTGGTATGTTCACATATTCCTATAAAACTAAATTTCAGGAAGCAGAATATATATTCCAGATTGGATTAAAATTCAGGCCAAGCCACCACCTCCCATTATTATTATTATTATTATTATTATTATTATTATTATTATTATTAAGCCTTCTTGATAATTCTTGAAGTTCTGACTCTTGGAGGTGTTTGTTGATATGAAAAGTTGATTTTCCATGGCCGGCCTATTTAAATCTTCAAGAGCCACAACCACACAATTGTGGAACTAGAGGTCTTTTCAGAGCAAGATTTACTTATCACAGCTGGAGGTGTACATTAGAAAATACTAGCCTTCTTGCCTTTTTATGCTGACAGGATTAGATGGTGAGAAGAATAAAAAAGACGGATGTTGAAAAGGATGTGGGTATGAATTGTGAATTGTCTGTATGCATTCTTTTCTTCTCCAATCAAGTAGCATTTCTTGAGATTTCACTGGCATACTCCAGGAAAACCATTTACAATAGTGTAACTCATCCTCTGCAGGGACTATAAGTAACAAATTGAAAACATAATTCACTTTCACAGTAACAAAGGTATAACTAGATTCTAGTTAACAAAAAGATAATGTCGCTCCTTTGGTGTAATTTTAATTACTTTTAAAACTGTACAGTTTATCATAAAATGCCAATATAGATGAGATAAGGTGTGGAAGGTCTACCCTCACTCCAAACAAATTAAAAAATATAGCTTATCATATATCTTTTCATTTTTTAAGGGTCTGTTTAATATAGATATTTTAAAGGAAAAAAATCATATTGTCCTTGTGTGGCTTAAATCTAGCAAAATCTTTAAAGAAAAATATAATGTCGGGCTGAAATTATGTACTAGGGTTGCGGGATATGTGGTTGCTCCTGTGCAACCCTAGTACGTGGCCAGGCTGGCACAAAGCACCAGTCTGTACTGAGCCATAGTCATCATACAAGATACAGATAAAACCCTGCCTATGGCATACAAACTGAAATGACAAAACAACAAAATTACAAAATAACAACTTAACATTAAAATGACTAAATCGGTAGGTTATAAATACAACACACACTAATACATACTTATGTAATGGTCAAAATCAAGCTATAAGCTTCCCTAAACAAAGGTGTCTTTAGTTCAGAGTTAAACCTGACTAAGGAAGGGATAGTCTGTAAATGTTTGGGAAGAAGATTCCAAGTGAGGAGTGGCAAGAGAAAAGGGGTGAATCTGAGCTGGGGAAGAGGAAACCCTTGACTGGGTCAGGAGCCCTGAGTACCTAGAATGTAAAGCATGAGCAGGATGGTAGGAGGAAACAAGAGCTGACAAATAAGTGTGTGTGTGTGGGGGGGGGGGCAAACCATGCAGGACTTTAAAGGTTAGAAGAAGGAGCTTATTATGAATCCTGAAATGAATAGGGAGCCAATGAAGAGATGACAGCAAAGGGATGATATGCTCATAACGGTGAGCTAAAAGAAAATTATAATCCTAATATCACTGCCTTTGGCTATAATCATCTTACTCATACTGTCATGACAAAAAGGAGCCTGGCATCAGTAGAGTTTGTCTTGTGCCCCCACCCCCACCCTGGTTTATGGAACTCAAGTTTCTTGAAAGAAATGAATTAACAACAATAAAGGGATGCCAGTGATGATGTGGCCTCCTTCATGTGTTAGGCCTCCTTACATGTGAAGCCCAGAGCAATTGCCCAATGAACTCTTGCATACAAATCACATGTCCTATAAATGGGCTACATTTAAACCTTTGCATATGTACAGCTCTTTGTACTCCAACTTTGTACATACAGACCGTAAGGGGTGGCGGGATGATAGCCAGATCAGAGCTGCAGCAACCTCATGCCATGGCTCCAATCCAGCCTTTCAAGGGCAAAAAAACAGCTCCTTTTTGTGCCCTCGAAAGGGTATCATAGATGCAGTGGTGCGGCTATATGACTCTCTTTCAGTGCTGTGTCATATGGACACAGTGCCAGAGGAGTGCCATGATGCCACGCGCCATGTGGAATGGCAAGCAGCATAAGGGTGCCCTGGGCAGTGAAGCCAGGCATGCGTTGTGAGTATGCTATGCCCTGACTCTGCCCCCATGCTGGCCTTAATGGCCAGTGTTTACAAGGCCTAAGTCAACATGAGCAAAGTATCTGTCTGCCATCCAAAAACATAGCTGACTCTCAAAGCACAATATGGGCTGAGCTGAGATACAGTGGACAAGCCACATCAATGATGAACACATAAACATCCTCATGTACTATACTGTTTCTATCGCTGAACCCCTGATTAGCCACAATGATCCCTTTAGAAGTCTGTGAGACTTGGACACTTAATGTGAAGCAGGAACTCTGGTACTTGAGTCTGAATTTGTGTCTATAGATTTTGGACTGCAGTTCAAGAAAAGCAATTACGGAGCTTCTCCAGGTGTTGATTAAGCCAAACCAGAATGAATTGGCTGGATGGGATCACTGAATATCAGTCTTGACAGCAGGATGATCAACAAATAAAATAGAAAAGAACCATCCAATTGGCGCTTGTCATTGCCAATCAATTGAAGAGATGGTGGAATTTAGAACCACACACATTACACTCATTTCCACAATTGTTCCTCAGAGATACTTCAGACTTTACATGGTAATCATTAATGTTATATCAGTGTTTCCTGTTCTAAGCATGTAAAATACAAAGGGAAGCAACATTTTTACACATGCAGTGGGCCTTCCTCAGGGAACCAGAGCCAATTAAGGCTGAAGAGTTTTGAACTTGTGCTTGTCCTCCACATTTTACTTGGTTGCTGTAATGAATTATACAGTGAAAATGTATAACATCAGTAGAATGTTTCTACTCTAAAGTGTAAAACAGCTGATTCTGAATTCCAAACCAAGTCTGTTTTGAAATATGCACATGATCAGTATAATGGGCAGAATTCTCTATTGCAGTCTATGGGGCTGTACAAACAGCTGGATCGGGACCATGGCAACCTCAAGCCACAGCCCCGATCCAGCCTTCTGAGGGCACAAAAAGGAACTGCAAAAAAAGAAAATGCACTCCTAGTTTGACTCAAACCATAATCTTAAATTTACTAAGTAATCAGGACAATAGGATGAAATTGTGGTTCACATGTGCTCTTACAAACAACAGTATTGTCCCCTTTTGTTGTTTGTTGTTTGTTGTTGTTGTTACAAATGCAATATTCACCATTATAAATTGCTTCCCTAAGACCACATAGGAAGATAAATTCAAGATTAAAATGTGGGAGTTCTCAATTTTTGGTTTAGTGATGCTAGACCACCATTCTAAATATAATCAGTATAGAAACTAAAAGCAAACATTTTTTGGCTTAGTGTAGAGCAAGTTAAAAGTGACAGAATTATATTGGCAGTAATGCACTCCACACTTCCATAAAGTTTACAGAGAACATTTCCATGTAAACAGTTAAGACAGCCAACTTCAAATATTTTGAAGAAATGTTTATTTAACCACTGAATACATGCTAAAAGAAATAATTTACAGCAGCAGTTTCATTACATTTTCCCTCCTCTCTTCTCTCTGATTTTCTAGTTCCCATCTGAGTTGGGGCAATATAAATGGAGAAATGGAATTGTTTACTAGCCAGTAAGGAATGCCTCTCTTGGTGGAGAATGCAACAACTGAAAAAGCATTGGAAAATCTTCTGTTTCAGCAGTCTGGTGAATACACTAACATTGACTCAATGTAGATAGCAGTAAACATGCACCTTCTTGCTTACTGAGATATACTTACTGGAGTATACTTACCACAGTTTTTCTCATTTGCAGTGAGAAAGTGTGTCTTATCACATTGAGATACTATATATGAACAATGATGAATCACTGCAAGATTTTTTTAAAAATATATTTTTTAGACTTTTTAATGAACAATTCATTTAGGCAAACCTATTTACCTGCATCCTCAAATGAAGTAGTACAAGAGAAAGATGGGCTGAAACCCTATGTCTCCCAATGCTACCCCTCAAAAACCTGTATTTTAAGCCACTTCCCAACACAACCATATCTGAGTTGCCAGACAATGGATATATTATTGCAGTCAATTGATTGAAGTCAATTATAAGGGAGATATTGATTACTTGTAAAGCATTGGTAGTGCTTGTTTTAAGGCTTCTTTAAAGCTGACGAGGTGGAAGACTAGAAGGTGATAGGAGTTATGATGGCGGGATGATACCAGACTCTGAGCTTTCAGGGCTAGAACATAGGGGCAATATCATGTAATGCTGCAGGTGGAACAGGACCTTGTGATGTTGCAAGGGATAATTTTCATGGGTCATTTCTGGTGATGTCATTAATCACATAGGTATGTCATCTATCTATCTATCTATCTATCTATCTATCTATCTATCTATCTATCTATCTAATCTATTTATTTTTAAAATAACCATAATTCTAAGTCTATTAAATGAACATACATACACATTTCAAGGAAGCACTCTCATCTTGAGCACTGGAGAAGAAACTCTGGCTGTGAATGTCAGGGTTAGACCTTTGAGATCTGTCAGCCAAAGGATAGTGGGAGAGGTATAAATTTAAATGAATTAGAAATGCAAAAGTTTTCAATTTATAATTATGAGAGGTGAAAGAAGACCTAAGAAAAGAATAATTAAAGGAAAAAGGAAAAAGTATAAAGTAAATTTCATGAAAGGTTACTATTATTCTCATACATCCATTGGTTGTTAGTCCTAACTGGAATCATTCATTAAGACAAAATTGACTAGTTAGTCACAAGTTACAAAGTTCCATTAATTTCAATGGATCTAATCCAGTTAGAACTGACACCATTTTTAGCTCCTTGCCTCTACTATTTATGAATGAAATGAACTAGAAGTTTGTTTTAAAAGAAGTTCAGCAGAGTTCGTAGATGCAAACTGCAGTAATGTCAGTAACATAGTTGAATGTTATTTTAGTACATTAGAAAGATGGGGAATTCCTTAAGGAATGGAGCAGCCATATAAACAGCTATTTTACAACCTGAAGGGGAAAAAAGGAAATGGAAATAAGGAATGTGTCTTTAAGATGGTGTAAAGGAATAAGGGAATGACAAGCAAAAGAAGGGGGAAGACACCCAACAGAAATGATTTTTTAAACAGAAAACGTTACTGCTAGCAAAGACTTTTGGAAAACCTCATGAGAGAGTTTAGGAACTATTCTTGAAAGCCCAGACCCATTGTTTCACAGGCAAGAGAGTCTGTTAATGCTTAACCAGAAGAGCAACTGAATTGCCAAACTCATGTTGTTGTCATCAGTTTTGAGATTAGTAAAATTAATTAAAATGATTGCAACCACTTCCTTTCGGACTTTACACATCAAGAAAGAGGTTCAACAGGCTGAATAGGAAGCTAGGCCATTCTGGCTTAGTCAACATGAACACACTTTCTTTTCTTTTCTTTCGAAACAGCTCAATATTTATATCTGGCTCTTTTTAGCACATTTAAAATGAAGGACAAAAAGCAATGTGTACTCAGATTTAAATAACAGAAGTGGAGCCATGAAGGGAAACTGGAAGGTATTAGGGGAGGAACAGTGAGCTTTTCACACACAGTGAAGAATGTTTTAAAATTTGGAAGATAATTACAGTCAGGCCTTCATAGCCATGGATTTTTTTTTAATCCACAGATTCCAGCATCCATGGTATGAAAATAATTTTAAAAATATAAATTCCAAAATGCAAATCTTGACTTTGCCATTTTATATAAGGGATACCATTTTACTATATCGTTGTATTTAATGGGACTTGAGCATCCATGGATTTTAGTATCCACAGGGCATCCTGGAACCAAATGCCAGTGGACATCAAAGGCTCACGGTATTAAGCATCCATTTCACTATGATAAACACACTGTCACTGAAAAAAAAAACCAGTTCAGAATGTCCAGAGGCATGAACATAATAATAGCAATGGCAATAGTGAGTGTATTTCTATACTACTGATCAATGAGCCTAAGCACTCCCTAAGCAGTTACAATGTGTAAGCTAATTGCTCCCGACAAGCTGGGTACTCATTTTAGTGACCTTAGAAGGATGCTAGGCTGTTGACCCTGAGCCCTTGGTAGTGAACTCACATCCTTGTGATTTGTGAGTGAGTGGCTGCAGTACAGGTATTTAACCACTGCACCATCAGGGCTCTAATAATCAAACTTGCTTTTGATTTTAATATCATATTTCCTTTAAAAATCTATATACACCTGTTCGTGTTTAGACAAAAACAGAAAGTGCTTAAGTTTTGGAATTTGCTTCTTTCTCAATGAAGTCAAATAAAAGTGATTCAACATAATGGAAACAAAAGATATAGATCTTGGTGACTTCTCTAAAATTAGGATTTGGGTATTTTTTAAAAAACAAATTAGGAATAAAGTGTTTGAGTGTGCACATATTAACCAAAACAATGTCTGGCATTAGTTTTCATTATTTGCACATAAGTCCTTTCTGGGTGCTGTGGGGACTGGTATTCCCTCCCTCACTCCATAGCACCCCAACCTATTGAACAGTCACTGATACTCCCTGTGTGACCACTCCCAGCTTCACGAGGAGTGGTCAATATCGCAGAGGTCTCTTTCCATAGCCAGATGTGAACTGATGACGTCAATACTGAGATCCACCAGGGTCCTTCAGAGGTCTTGGCACTACTATAATCATTTTGTATTTGGCTATTAGAGCCAGATTCTTCTGTGATCCTGTCATGAAGCAGAGAATTGGTGTGTGTGAGCGGGGGATGGTCAGGGGGATGGTACTGTATATGGCTCAGCCTAGTATAGGTAATCATGGGGATCTACCACATCATGCTGGGCCAACCAATGACTATAGCAAAAGGATTTGGCTTATGGGCAAAATCATTGCTCTGTAGATACATTCATAATGAATATTTTCACAAAGATTATTGCACAAGATCCTATGCGTCAATAAGGTCATGCTTCAAAATGAACAGACAGATTAAGTCTTCATTATCCAAAATGCTTGGGACCTTGGGAAATATTTTGGATTTTTTTTTTTTTTTACAATTTTGAAATACTTGCATATGCATGAGATATCTTGGATATGGAATCCTAGTCTAAACATGGAATTCATTTATGATTCGTATACATTTTGTACACATAGCCTGAAAATAATTTTATACACAATATTTTTTAATAATTTAGTGCATGAAACAAATGACCCGAACAGACAGGCCAAAATAAAGCTGCTTCAAGTCACCCTAAAGGCATGCTGTTTAAATGACACATGCCTCTTAAGAGGCCAGAAGCTGTGCCAAAGCTGTGCTCTAGTCCTTAGGACTGGAGCATGGCTTTGGTGTGGCTTCTGGCCTCTTAAGACACATGCATCATTTAAATAGCATACCTTCAAAGTGAGGCGAAGCAGCTTTATTTTGGCCTGTCTGTTCAGGCCCATAGTTTGTCCACAGTGAGTCATCAGAAAGCTAAGGTATCACTAAGTCGTTCATATGTACAATTTTGGATTTTGTAAATCCTAATAAGAGATATACAGCCTTTACCCAGAGGTGCTCTTTCTCTAGAAATTTTTAGTAGATATCTGCAGCAGAAGAACTCAAAACAATGGACTTATGGTTAGATTTTCTCAGATGTAGCACAGGGAATGAGTAATATCATTCCTCACATTTGAATATATATTTTTAGATTGGGCATTTTTCAATGGCTATGGATACATGTAGAGGCTTGATTCATGCATTTCCTTCCTCACAGTGAAAGGCATGAATGTGGTAGGTAGGAGGATACCACACCAACCAAAGCCAAATATTTCTGAGTGTACACATAGTTCAAGCAATCCCTTATTCTAAACAAGTAAGCCTGTTTTCACTTCCTCCCTACACTAAGGAATAATGATCCTTGGGAGGAGGGGTGAACTTGTCCATATTTCAATGAATTATGGGAAGAGAGTTAAGGTTATTGTTATACATAACTGAATATAAAAAATACAGGTTGAGTGTCCCTTATCCAGAATTCTAAAATCTGAAATATTCCAAAATTGTCCAAATGGGTGACTGAGACAGTGGTACCTTTGCTTTCTGATTGTTCAATGTACACAAGCTTTGTTCCATACACAAAATCACTTAAAATATTGTGTATAAAATGACCCTCAGGCTATGTGTATAAGGTGTATACAAAACAGAAATGAATTTCATGTTTACATTTGGATACCATCTCCTAAATATCTTATTAAGTATATGCAAATATTCCAAAATCCAAAAAAACAACAACATTAAATTAAAAAAAAAATCTGAAGCTCAAAACTCTTCTGGTCCCAAGTATTTTGGATAAGGGAGACTAGCCTGTAATTCTAAGGAAGGGAATCACATTTTGAACTACATATCATTTTCAGATGTCTTTGCCTTCAGGGGGGAAAAACAAAACAAAAAAACCCACATGAAACATTATTTTATCTCATCCTCCCAATATATAATATGCCAGAACAATGATCATAAACACACCTTTTCTATGTTTTCCGTAGTGATCCTGTTCAGTATTAGATCATAAGCTGTATTTAGGATACCATAACTTGGGGAATCATGTTTCTGTGATCCAAAAAACAACCTTTTCAGCTGAGCACCAGCCTAATAGAAGGGTTTCTAAGGCCCTGAAGATTGGGTATTGGGAAATGATGTAAGCAGCATTTTCCCAGTCATGAGGAACATTGGAAGAAGCTATTTCAGCAAGACCTTAAAGAGTTTCAGCAGCTGTCTGTTCTCAATGTACTCAATGATCATGAGAGCACCTCCAGTAGATCTGCAATGCATCAGAAACCCTTTGATGTGGGCACTGTTTCACTAAATAGGTAGGGTTTTGGAGGGAGGTAGCATTATCACAGGTAGTTATGATGGAGCTTCAATGTTGAAGTTACGTCTAATGATGTAGCATCTTGGCTAAAGTGTGTATACCCTGAATATGATATGTATGTTTTTTGTTTAGTTTTATTTTTTGCTGGACAAACACATGAAGATACTGTTGAAGTAATTTTTTGTAGGAGATACAGATGTTGAACAAATTTGCACCGTCCTGCTGTTTTCCCTTGTGAGATGCATTCTGGAATGTGTAAACCAGTTGCTATCTACTTAGGAGCAGAAGATCTAGTTAATGCTCCTCCATTCTACAGATAACATCTCCACAGATGAAGAAAGCATGCATATTCTGAAGTAAACTTCACTAAATTCAGCAGGGCCGTAACACCTAGAGAGGGACTTTCAGATTTTAGTGTGAGCACAAAATTAAAAGAATGTTCAGATTTTACCACTGTAACATTCAAACCTGCTGGAGATATAAATGTATTGCATATACCATTTCCCCCTCATGTTTCCATCTAATAGACGACGACTCATTAAGTTGTGCAAAGATTAGTCTGTCAGTGCAAAACCTCCCATTGGCAGAAGTCATTTGCTTACATGAACTGCTCCTTGCAAAATTGTTCTATTGATCAAATATACTGAGTACAGTATACGTAACAGCATTGACTTTGGGTACTCATCCCTTGAATAAGAATGATTCTTACATTCATAATATAAGAAATTCTGGAAACACAAATCTGTAGATATATCACCTTTATCAAGGGAACATGATTTGCTCATGAAAATAAATGCATTTGTAGGTCTCTCTACACAAAAGTCTGCCAAGTAGGGAGAAGAAAGTCCTCAACTAGCAATGGACAAAAAATGTGGGTAGTCTTTATTCATAACCACACAAAGACTCATGAACACCCCAAGTCAGTGCAGTATGTATTGGATATATATGTGGACACAGTATTGTGTATGTACAGCCATATAACTATTGTTTTTGTAGTTCCCTGGGTTGCACCTAACCTGTTCTGTCTGATTGATGTTTGGATTTCTTGTGTTTAGGGAATAATTTCCACAAGATCTGTTGTGGCCTGAAACCTCTGTGTTGCAAAAGATTCAGGGAATGTTCAGCTTTTGCCAAGCTGGTGCTCCGGAGAAGATGTGGTCTTCCATTTTCTTGATTCTTCACAATTGGCCGTGTGAGTTAAAGATGAAGGACAGTGCAATCCAAAACATCTGAGAGGGGTGGCACCAGGCTGGGGACTGTGCAATCATTTTATGCAACACAGTGGCCAAATCTGTTAGGCCTAATGATTGCTTTGTAAGAACGTAATATGTGTCACAGAACATATCCTGCAATGCACTGGGACTCTAGTGGAATGCAAAAATGATTATTGGGGTACCTGTGATAAGCTTTCAAAGAACAAGAGCTTTCCCCAAGAACACAGTCTGAAAACCACTGCATTTTACTATCAAGAAATCAGCTAGTTCTGTATCCTAGCATTCAGTTTCCACCATCCATATAATAGGTCATGAGGACAGGAAATATTTTAATGCTATTCACAGTCTTTTGTAATTAGAAAGAAAATATACAGCTTAAGTCAACTGCGTTTCCCTTCATTGTTTCAATCCATTTCTTTTTGTATCAAAGTATTATACAAGTTGAAGTCTTTCATACTGAACAATTAGGGAGAAACAAGGAAAGAGAAATATGTCCATGCAAATACTTTTTTTTTGCCAGAATAGTTCAGTTTGGAGGGAGAAGCTAGGTGAAAGTTATTCTTTGTATAGCATATCTTCCAAATTTGTTTGCTGTTTAAGAACATTTTTAAAAACAATTGAAATTGAAAAACAGAAAACGGAGCCTTCTCCCTATTAAAAAATTAGAAATTAAAGTATTAGAATATTGTCAGTCAAAAAGCCTATTCTATTTTTTAAAAGAGCTATCTTTGACTGTATATTGGCTGTGGTACATTTAAATAATTGTTTTAATAAAATACATCTTTAGGTCAAAGATTAGAGAAGTCATCAGTAGTAGGTCAGAGTGTTCCCTTTGCTTCAGATAATTAACGGTTGATGGTGGCCTGACTCAAATAAGCAATTACATACAGTATTGATTTTGTTCTTCCAGTACATATATAAACAACAGAACTAGTAGACCAAAAAAGAAGAAAAGAAACAGAAGAAGAAGAAGAAAGAAAAAAGTCAAAAGAAAGAAAAAGAAAGAAAGAAAGAAAGAAAGAAAGAATCTTGTGTTCAACCCAATGTGAAGGTGTTCATCAGCTTTATAATGTCCATGCAGTTTTTAAGGAAGCTCAAGAAAAGTCACATAGCTGATGAGCTCTTTTGCCCTTCCCCTTTTATTCCTTTTCTAAATGGCAGAATGACAGATGACACTTTTACACCTCAGTCCAGAGAGAAATGCTGAATCAGTCTTAATGCAGCATCCATGGAACAATAAGTTAGTTTCAGAGAGCTTACATCCTTGAAAAACTCAGGATCAATGGGACACGTCCAGCAGGAAATTTCTAACAAAACGGGTTCAATTTTAAGCCAGATGGAAATTGTTTGAGCTTCCCAGCTCTTTGTAAACATCCACCTAAATGCCATGGGGTGGGGGACGTAATGGATATTGCATTTCATTTCCAGTTATCTGTCTATGCAAGTTTCTACTTAGATGAAGTTCCTAGAGGTAACTGTAGCTCAGACACTCCGCGGTGCCCTCTCAAACTCATGGGTCCTCCTGTTTCTGCCTTTCTTATTCTCTTGTAGATGCTTCCACTTGTTTGTATTCACTTGGGCATTGGCAGGTCTTTGCCGACGTTGTTTGCGGTCCCTTTTCCATACCTGCTCACAGAACTCGTCCATTGTGTTAAGGTTAGGGTGGTTGATGAGCTGCATGAAATCCCTATACCAGACTTTTTGGCTTGGAGTCATGCTGTTAGAAGCTTCTTTGATCTTGGAACTATCTCCATCTTCTTCTTTATGAAGCAGCTCTTCAAGGTGTTCTGTATCTATGATCTCCAGTGTCACTTTGAGAAGAGTCTGCATGAAGCCATGCTCTACAGCATGACAGAAATAAACTCCTGAGTCTTTCCGTTGTAGACTTCGCAGCAGAAGGCCTTGCTCAGTCCGGATTAAACGGTCATCTATTTTGATCTGTGAATTGGAAAATAAAAGGGCGCACACTTTAATCAACTATCTCCAGCTACCATATATCAATATTATGTACCACCATGGTGTGGGCCAGTGCTACTCAAACTGGTGATCCACAGACCAGTGCCGGATCATGAGCCATTATCTGCCAGTCCCCTGAGAGATTCCAGGAAACAAAGAATCAACAGAAAAAAGAAAAATAATGGTTCTTCAGATTAGATAGGTAAAGGAGCATTGCTATAGAATATACAGTGTTGGATTTGCACCAGTATGCAAAGGTATCTGGTAGCACTTTTGAGGCTAACTGTGAGAAAGAAGTTGGCAGCATAAGCTTTTGTAGACATAAATCTACAATCTAATCAAGTTGCATTGAAGAAGTGTACTCAGGAGCTTGAAGCCACTCCTGAGAAAGACAGATTGGAGCCACAACAACCACATGCTACCATTTTGCCAGCTCCAAAAGAAGTGACAAATAGCTGCTCCTTTTTGCTCTGGCAAAAATTTGGCTTTTCTGCTTTGCTGTAGATGGAAGCCGGCTTTCAGGCACTCCTGGTGACATGCAAGATGTAAATGCCACACTGCCAGCGTGCCTGTGAGCCAGCCCACCTGTGGGCAGCTGGGCGGTATGAAGTTGGCTTCACTCTGAAGCTGCTCAAATGGCCGTGCAAAGGGGTGGCCTGTTTTGCCCCTTCGTCTACAAAAGTTTTCTTTCTCTCAACTATTCTCAACGGTACTACAAGATTCCTTTGTAGACTAACATGACGATATCTTTGGATATGTACCGGGTAGACCTGAGTGCAAAACCATGCTCAGCCACAACCTTCATTACACAACATATTTTATCACTCCAACCTACTTCAAGCAGTGGTTTGAAGAAGGGAGAGATGGAACTACTCAATGCTTTTGTGCTATTATGGTTGACGTGTGGATTCAAGTCATTTCCAGTTTATGACAAACCTGAGCTGCCCCACCACAGGGTTTTCTTTGCAAGATTTGCTCAAGGAGGTTGCCTTTCCACTTTCCACTCAAACCACTACACTACACAGGCTCTATGTTTTTGTGTAATTGGGAAATATATGTAGCATATACCCTGTTTCTTTATCCATATTCCATGATTTCTGGACTTGTTAAAGAACTCTGCAAATTAAATTAACAAAACAAATTAAAATGATTGTGTGCAAGTGTGCACACTGATGTATGCAAGTTTGTTACACCCCACCCTTCACAGCATACAACTGATATAACTGACCAGGCCTATTGCAGTAGCCACTTTGGCTGCCTGTATAAGTTTTCAGCCGCATATCCTGAGATCGAATGGTACATGTCATTCCAAAGGGCATCAAAGTGTTCATCTGTGATTAGTGTAATGGAGAAATGTTAAGATTTTCAAAGAGCTCCCCCTTTCTCATGAATGTTAAATTAGAATGTAAGGGTTCTCTACCAGTAGATGTTAACTGGAGTCCTCAGCTCCAAATCCAGATCCCATGTTGATTCCTGCCATACTGCCAATCACAGATACAAAAATCTTTATCAGTGAATGGCCTCCATGACAATGGTACTTAACAGCAAGCCATTCTGGGAAGAAAGGAGGAAGGGCTATACTATTCACCTGCTGTGTCCTACTCTTTCCTCAAAGTACTCCTTCATCCAACTTAGATTGCTGACATGTAATATGTAGCTTTTTTTATTTTGAGTGTGCTTGTATGTCTCTGTGTACTGTGTGTTCCATTATGCTTCGCTTTTAGATAGTAATGAAAAATACATCTAACCACTTTTATCTATGTGGCACAAGAATGACAAATGCATAAATACAGACATCTCATAATGGGATTTTATAAAGCTTAAGAAAATTCTTGCTATGGCACTGAAGTGAATGATACATCTCCCTTGGATTCTTCATGCAAAATACCATTTAAATGTCTTTAATCAAATCTCTCTCCCCCGCCATCAGTTTCACTCTCTCTGTGTTTCCTCTTCCTTACATCTCTCCTTCCTCTGCTCCCTACCTCCCCTTTGGTTCATGTAAAGCTGTCTAGCCAACAGGGGAAAGGTTATTGCCATAAAAATGAGGTGATGAAGTGACCTTGCAGGCTAGGAGGATGTCTACATTTCTACTAATCCCTTTGAGCAACTGGGACAATGAAATGTATAACCATATTATTCTATAGGTAACTGCAGAGGGGGGTGGGGGGCTTCAATGTCATCATTTAACAATTTCCGTACAATGTAAGCAAAGAATGTTTCTTGTTCCCATGGAGATTATGTTAGGAAGTTTAGATATCAAGGCACAACTAAAACAGACTCAATGAGACAATGGAATTTTATTAAGGGTTGTTTTACCATTCAGCATTTGATCCAGTGGTTCTACACTTTCTGAGACTAACAATTAGATCCAGCTTTTAATTCCTTCTTAAGTATCTGTATATTGTTGTTGCTAGAAGGGACACTGAAGGTCTAACTCAAAGCTATTATAAGGACATTCCTTTGGGCTCTTCAGATACAAATCACAGTGTAAACAAAAACTGAAAATGATAGATGCAATTCAGGAACCCCTATTAAGGACCAAGTTGCACTTGACAGTCATTGGATTATATGCCGTTGGCAGCAAGTCCCCCCCCCCACACACACAAATGACCAGCAGTGGGATCCTTCATCTCATTGGGGGTGAAGCATAACTGTTTGCCTCACAACTAATATGTTCAATCCAAGTTAGAGGGCCCTTGTTGGCACCTTGTGAAAGAAAAAGTTCAAATATATTTAATAGCAAATTCCATAATGTCCCTACAATTTGCCCTTTGGAGTTGGTGTAGCCCGTGAGGCAATAGTGAGGTATATATGTATGTTCCCCATCACTGGTATAATACAATGTTTGAATGCAGTGTGTAGAAGATCCATTTGGCCAATAATGAATCAAAGTCTGAAAACTGAGATTGAATTGTTAAACCCTGATTCAGTTTTTAAGCCCATGCATATTCGGAACCATACCTCTTCCTTTCGGTCATCATTTTGTTTCTGGAATTGCCAGTACACCAGAGCACGCTGAGATTTTGGACTGCACTCCAGGAAAGTACTGCTATTCTCTACACCATAGATAATCTTTTCTTCAATCCCATGTCCACTTGGATTATCTGTAGAAAAAGAAGAAGGGAAATACGTTACTTATTCATTACGAGAAGACTTCATGTGCCACTGGAAGGTAGTAGGCCAAAGAAGTCAGATGTGCAGACATGTATTACATTCAGAGAGTTTAATTTGAAAAGGAACTCATCAAAATCAGTCTGACATGACTGAATATTATACAATGGCAGGTGAGGGGTTGTGTCACAGAACAAGTGTGGGGAAAGCATGACCCTATCATCTTTTCTCAATTGTTTGACTATGGTAAACTATTTGGAATGTATATCTATACCAAGAGTTGTCCAGATGTTATTGGACTGCAAAGCCCTAACAAACCATGGCCAATGGTGAGGAATGCTAGGAGTTGCAGTCCAAAAATTTTGAGAAGGCCATACGATTGCCACCCCTCGCTGATACTAATGTTACACTTGCCCTTTCTTTAAATAAAAACAATTAGAAGTAAAATAAAATAAAAAGGACACAAACATGTTAGAGATTTAATGATATGATGGAAACCTAGAACTGAATTATTATTTCAGTGAAAACTGTGACCCTCTATTATCACTTCGGTTTAGGTTAATAATTTACTAGACTCTTTTAAAAGATTCTTTTCGGGGGACTTTGAGTGTTGAACAAACAAGGTTTGGGTGAATTGTTGGAAGATCTAATTATGACTCAAGAGGTCTATGATCCTAATACTTTAATAGTCAACCATAAAATTTAAGGCCTCCAAAAAGTACTAAAACATGTTTAGATTATATGGCACTACAGTGTGTTGTAGCAGCTGTTAATGTCCACAAATCTTGTTTTTCTGGAAACAACATTCAATTAATCACTTCCTTTTGTAAGCCATATAATTTATGGAAATGTAACAGGGCTTATAAACTAGAACCTGTGGATGGGTGAAGGAAAGTGAAATAAATTACTTCCTTTTTGTAGCAATATTGTTTTCAAGTTATCCATCAATTGTCTGCAATGTTGAATTGCTTTTGGATTTATATGGCAATCGTTTCTACTCCAGCACCACAAAGGAATTAAGATATAAGATTTCAAGATTTCCTTTTAACTCTTTCAAAGCAAAAGTGTAGCAAAGCTACAATAATTATTAAGGGTATGCATACAAGAAAAAGTGAACAACATAAACTTGGGATAGATACAGAGATTCATTTCTACATTTGAAGGTATCATCTGTTCATGAAAGTCCTCTTTAATGTCTTCCATTCAATATTTTTTCATTTGTATTAGAGGTCACCAAAGAGTCTGAATGATTTCTTCCATAAGTCATACTGACAGCTTAGGAAAACTATTTTTTGCTACAACTTCCAGAATCCCTCAGACAAGCATAGCAGCAGGATGGGAGATTCTGGAACTTAAAGGCTCTAAAAGTAAAGTTTCCAAAACACTGGTCACACTATGAAAACTGTCATAGAACCTGCCGGTTATAGAAATTTCATATAAGTATTTTGTCTTTGTGTTAGCATCTGCTTACCTTCTACTCAATGCTCTGATTCAAATCAGTACATTTCCACTGTTACCTGGTATATTTGCAATACTGTAATGGTAGGCATGTCTAACTTGGAATTGGTTTAGTTGGATGTATCATTGCACAAACTGCAACAATGTCATTGTGTTTTTTGTTTTGTTTTCATCCCGTTTGGACTACTGCAATACACTCTACAACACCTTTGGAAACTGGCTGGAAACTTCAGTGGGTTCAAAATACTGCAGCTAGAATGCTGACCGGTTACAAGGGCCAGTTAACTTCCTTGTTAAAACATCTCCACTGGGAACAATTCAAAGTGCTGGTTATAACCAATAAAGCCCTACACGACTTGGGTCCAGATTATTTGAGAGACCATGGCGGGTTATAGACCGCCATTTCGGACGTCCTCAGGACGTCCCATTTTAAAAAAGGGGCGTCTCTTCTAGATGCCCCTTTCCCTATCATGGACTCAGTCCATGACAAATGGCGGTGGCCGTTCCACACGGCCGCCGCCATATTTACGTCTTGGATGCATAGCGTCCAGACGGGTTGCGGCGGTTATGATGTTGCGGGTGCGCCATGGGCACCTCGCGACGTCATAACGGCGCTGCAGGAAGAAGCTCCATTTTGGAGCTTCTTTTTTGCTCCACGAGGGAGTCGCGCAGTTTGTATGCTGCGACTCCCTCGCGGAGCAAAGAGCAGCGCTGGCAGACCGCCGCAAAGCGGCAGTTTGTAATGCCTCCCTATCTCCCCATATGAACCTGTAAGAGGTCTAAGATCTGCAGGAGAAGGTTTTCTCTCCATCCCATCAAGATCACAGGCTTGCCTGGTGAGGACACAAGAGAGAGCCTTCTCAGCTGCTCCCACCTTCTGAAATGCCCTTCCTCAGGAGGCTAGGCTGGCCTGCACCCTGCTGACCTTTTGCTGGCAAGTAAGAACATTTGTATGCCAGCAGGCTTTCTGTGCATAATGCATAGCATGGTGGTTTTAGGGAGCAGGTGGGTTTTTAATCTGTTTTTAAGTTGTGTTTATTTTATGTGATTTTATATTATATTTTATATTGTGTATTTTATGTGATTTTGTGTATAGATGTTTTATTTGTTTGAATTCTATTACAATTTTAAAGGTTTTATCTGGGAGCCGCCTTGGCTCCCTCTGGGGAGAAAGGCGGGATATAAATGAAATAAATAAATAAAAGGGACACCAATTTACTATATCATTGTACTTAATGGGACTTGACCAAGGATTTTGATATCCATGGAGGTCCTGGAACCAAACACTGAGCCCAGTGCTTCAGAACGTCATCGCACTGTCCTTAGAAAGGTCCTGTAGTATTCTAAAAAGGGGACGTAATGAGAATGGGATAGGGCTAAGAATGAATCTTACAGCACAGGGGAAGGCCGCCACTGCTGCCAGACATTCCCATCATGTTCTACATCCATTCCAGAGGGTGCAATTTTTGAGAACTCTTTCGAACAGTTCTAAAAAATCAAACCCTCTGGAACAGATGTAGAATGCAATGGGAACATCCAGAGGTGGCCTTCCCCTGTCCGGTAAGATCCATTCTTAGTCCCATCTTGTTCTCATCACACCCCATCAGGGACAGTGTGATAAAGTTCTCAGTCTCAGTTGCTGGCCAGTCAACTAACTGTATTGTGCAGAGCAGTGTTTCTATTCCTCTAGAGCTGTTTTCATCCTTTGTCATCAAATACTGAAGAAGCAGAAATAGACACTATGATTGTGTCCATAGTGAGTGATTTACAAAAGAAAAGAGTATCTTAGGATAAATGCTTTGTAGATCACTTTTCAGCTCACTCTTGATTTCACTTTGCAGTACTACACACTGAACCTTGTTCTAGTCATCTAGTAACTGTAGAATAAGCAACTTATTTCTTACTGCAGGCAAGCAAATATGGCTCTTTATTGTGGGCTGGATTGAGACACATGGCCCCATACAGACAGGCCAAAATGAAGCTGCTTTGGGTCATTTGAAGGTATGCTGTTTAAATGATGCATGCATCCTAAGAGTTGGGAAGCCACGCCAAAGCCATGCTCCACTCCTAAGGACTGGAGTGCAGCTTTGGCACAGCTTCCAGACTCGTAGGACACATGCATCATTTAAACAGCATACTTCCAAAGTGACCCAAAGCAGCTTTATTTTGACCTGTCTGTATGGGCCCTAAGCCATCTTTTTAAAAAGGTTATCACAGAAACAGAATTGTGCAGATCTATAGCTGAAGAAATATGAAAGTAGTATGGGTAGGAACAGAATGTTTCATTTGTCCTGACCTATCAACCACTTGACCTTCTGAAATCTTTTCTACCTCATTCCCTTCAAAGAGTGATGCAGTAGTCTGCAACTACAGACATGGGTCTGCAAGATATCTGAACCTTACCAATTCTTTCTTTCTCAAAGTATCTTAAAAACAACAGATGAACACCACTGATTTTCTTTTGTAAAAAAAAAAAAAAAAGATTTGAGGGGGCACTGATGCCCCTCCCCCTGAATTGCATTTAGAGCATTGCTTTGGAGACTAAATTTTGGGGGAGCGAGCAGATTAGAAGACCAGGTTGAACTCATGCAAGGTGGCAGATATTTGTGTACTGCAGATCCCACAATTATCTGAAGCTATTCAGACTAGGACTACTGGGATTGCAGCCCAATAACATCTATAGGACTAAATGATTTTCAGTCCTGTCTACTTTATACACAAATAAATACACAATAAATCAAGTGGAAAAAATGTAAATTTGAAAAAAAAACCATAATTTGAAAATATTGCAGGCAATGTTACACAACTGAACAAATTCTTTTTAAAAAGGTCTAATACTTTTCCATTTTTCAATGGCTGTGGTCCCTAGAAAAAAGTGACAACTTTTACTAGGCACAAACATTTTTGTGGAACTCAAATTATACCGGTAAATGACTACATATGGAAGTATATATATTGAGCTGTTGTTCCTATTCCCATTGCTGTTGTTGTCATCATAATCTTCACCATCATTGTCATCATTCTTCGGTTTCACAATCCATCAGGTGGCTTGAGTTTGACATAGGCAGTTTTCAGATTCCAAGAATTTAAAAATCAGTATGGTATCTGGATAATTTGGCATGTTCCCAGAAATGTCACTTTTTGTAACAGTTGATACAAAAGCTGTCGTGACCTTCTCTATGACAATTTCATTCAGTTGTGTTCTAAGTTTGTTTGGAATTGCACTGGAATCACAATTGGAATCACAATTGGTTTTGTTTCTAAGAGGTACTATTTTTAGATTGCAAGGTGGTTGTTGTTGTTATTGTTGTCATTGAAATCCACTCAATCCTAAGTAGGTCTTGTGGTTCTCCATGGACTTCAGTTTCAGACACCTTGGCTTAGGTGTGGACAATTATCAAAATCAAGCACTCTGATGAATTTAAACCTGACAATAACCCTTTCTGTCCATTAGAGGGTAGTGCTGCATAGGTTTTCTTGTTTAACCAAAGCTACATTTTTTCACTGCTGTATTGGAATGTGCATGTCTAATTGGTGAACAAGAATGAATAGTTCATGTACCATCTTGTTTCTGAATTGGACATTAATAAATAATCATATAATTAATAAATCACCTAACAAATAGCTCTTGAAAAAGCTTTTTAACAATGTAAATACAAGTTGCATGAAGAGGGACAAGCACTTATCAGTTTTTATCCACAGTGGACAAGCATAATGTAGAAAACACTTTAGTGGGACTAAATCAATTTAAAAGCTTAATTACTCTTTATTGACTGACAGCAGTTTTAGCTCAAGTCCCTTATCCACATACCAAAACCCAGTTAGCCCCACTGAATGTGGTGGGACTTAGTATGGGTACAGACATACACAAATTGTTCTGTATACTATTACGGACAAACTATCAATTTTGGTTTCTCCCAACTTTTTAATTTCTTAAATTATTATTATTTCAAATAAATTATTATTTTTTATTTTTGCAAATTTCATTATGTTTTCATTGAAAAAGAAACAGAACATAATTATCCATGACTAATTTCAGTAATTACTTCAGTAATTATGGCTTATTTCCATCATGGAGAGGATTTGTTGTACCTGCCTGCCATGTACATGTTCCAGTCACCAGCAGAATGGACCTCCTTCTCACCAGGCAGTCTGTTCCTGATAAAGCAGGATTTGGAGGGATTTATCATCATGACAATAAGGTCACAATCATGACTAAGAAGGGACTGTAAATATGAAACACTTACAGATTGGTGAATCTTATAACAGTTTTGTATTCATGAACGTTATGTATTTCCATGACTGTGGTACTATTTCCATGATTGTACATACACATATACACACACCCATCAGCTGCATGCGGAGAAGTAGATCCATTCTGTTAGAGACTGGAGCGTGAATGAATGACACTTCCATAGGGTATGGAAGGGCCAGGCCAGGATATGTTATTTAATAAATAGCTGCTACAGGGTTCTGGACCATTCTTTTAAGAGATAAACTCTAAGGATGGACAAATCTGCTAATTGCACTTCAGCGTATAGTCAAATGTTTTAACTCTCAAGTTCTTTCTCTCCTATTTATGAAAAAAAATTAATTTGGAAAGCTCTTATCAATTAATGAACTCAATGATATGCCCTTGGCAACAAGCTGTTTTCTGGCACTTCAGTATTGCTGAGAGAGTGATGGACAGAGGAGAGGTGTCCCTTCTCTGGATGGAAGTAAAATCTAACACGCATGGTAGAAAGTGATTCAGCAAAGGTATATGAAAGATTTATGTTTAGTCAATGCTATGAGTGAGCATTTTGAGGTATATAGAAAATGCTTCCTCATTACATAAATAAATAAGTAACATTTCATACAATGGTGGAATCAAACAGCTCTATGGAATGTTGTTCTTATGAAATAAAATACAAAGGATTTCTGAAGCTTATTTCTTCCTTGGGCATCAAAAGGTAAAAGTCAAATAACACAAGTATACACAGTTCACTGAGCTCTGCAGAATAATATAATAGAATAATAGATATAATACTCCCAATCTGTATGGATTTATTCCCGAATAAATGTGTTACAAAGCAGTTGCAAGTGTGTGCCTCTACCGACGCCATTGAACTGCAACACCCAAAGCCCTACACAATGGTACTGAGAGTTGAGGCTCAGCTTATCCTTGATGTAAACTGACATTAAAAAAACCCACAGATCTAATGCCAGATACTATGGAATTATGTGATGGCTGGAGCAGATGTGTATACTATGTACAGTGAAAAACTATGTGCAGTGGAAAACTCAGAGGGAAGTCGCATTTTATTCAATAGACCAGAGGCTTTACTTACATACACATTTACCTGGCAATAAGCCTTTTGAACTGTGGGAGGACCTACTGATAAGAAAAAGAATATTAAAATTATTCTCCTATTGATGAGAGAGCAGTAGATTTGCAGTGGATAGAAGGGGAAGTACAATATTCTAATTCCAATTCCGACTTTTTTCTTTGTGGAGCAAGATAGTGAACAGGTAGAGATATAACTTACCATGATGCTGTAGATCTGAGCAATGAGTAAGAGGGTCACCATTTCGTATATCTTGTCGTCTAGTGCGTCTAAAATAAATCAGAAAAAATTATAACCGTTCGTGGAATTCATCTGTTGTGTTTGTATCAATAAGGAAAGACCACCTTTAGATTTTTTTTTCCTAGCTAGAGAACAATTTGTTTCATAGAAATTTAGCACTTGAAGCATATGCTATCATGAAGAAAATTGTTGTGAAAGTTTCACTTGCTAAATCTCAGTGTTAGATAAAGGCATGGAGTTTGCCTATGAAAAATAAAGTGGGGCAGTGGGGTATTTAGAGATATTTGGCTCAACTGTAGACTAAAGTTATGAGATTCTGAATGAATTAGTTGAGCATATGTGAATGTTAGGCACCATTTTCTTCCAATGTCTTTGCACTTGGTAGTCAATACTTCCAACACAAGCAAGCATATCTCATTGTGAATAATCAGGGGAAGACCATTTAGTCTGTATTGATTATGATTAAATTAACAGTCTGGTTTCTAGGGATTTGGATCAATGAGAGTTCAACATAGACTTAAAGTATCCTGTCATTTAACTTTCTTAAATATGCAGTGAATCTTGAATTTCACCTCTTCTATGAGGAACAAATAAATCAAGTTAGGTAACCTACCATCTTCAAACCCTTTGATTTGTATATCAGATTCAGAGATATATTGATTGTCTAGATTTAAAATGGTTCAATCCAGTAATTCAGTAACTGGAGTTTCACAAATTGGGTAGTTGAGAATTCCTAACAGACAGATCTAACTATTTCCGTGAATCAAGAAGTCTTTAGATTCTGTGGGGATAGCCTTGAAAATCAAAACTAGTAATATACATTGTGAGTATAGATCTCTCCTCAAAGTTAAGTTGAGCTATCATGTTTACCTAATACCCCTGAAGTACATATAAGCTTAAGGAAAATAAGAATAAGGTTAAATCTTAGGTGCGCTGAGGGAAAAAAGACTACACTAATCTGCAACAAAACTGTCCATAAAATGGGATATATAATGTGTGTTGGTCAAAACATTGCTATTTGCTATGTTCAAAGCCCCATTGGGTTAAAACTACAAACATTATAATGCAAAGTAATGTTGCTTTAAGCAATCTTATACCTTCAAATGAATCTCTTACTTTTCTCTAATTTGTGCCATAAACAATAAAACATTTTATAGAAAACAAAACCATTTGAAATGCTGGTGAGTATTCAGTCTGATTACTACTGTTATGGTCACTTTGTCTTTTTCTTTTGTCACAAAACAGCAGTGGCACAACCTCCTCCTCCCTGAATCCATAAAAAAGGATGGCTCAGAGTGGAAGAAAAGGATAGGGCAAACCAAGATGTTGTTAGAGGCTGAATGCTTCACTTGAAGAAGAAAAGAAACATATAAGGAACGAGAAGACAGGAAATGATTGGGGAGAGAAAAGAGGATTAGAAGGCTGAATAATGGTGGATTTCCAGGTCCTGAAATCATCTAAGTAGAAACCAAAGGGGGGGGGGGATTGTTTATAGTCCTCAGCTTTCTGTTGTAAAAGTCTTCTTTAAAAAAGAAGAAGGAAGAATAGTGTAACTCTAAAACATTCAGCATAATAAAAGGGAAAAATCTTAAAAAGAAAATTCTTTTAAAAATGAATTCAAACTAAATTGGTCATGCTTGGCTCCAGTGAAATGAACCCATACATGACTTTTCCCAAAAGTGTAATACAAATCAAGCCTCACTTGCAGTATATGTGGCACTGTGTTTTTTCTGCTACTACTGTTTTAATGACTTAATGTTTTTATTGGTATCTGATGTATCTATTGTTTATATCTCACCTTGGGAAAATCTACTCCTGGAGCATGTCATATACAGCTTTGAGTTAAACCAATAGAAATAAATACCAGTTCCACTCAAACACCATCTCATTTCTTTTACTTACATGAAGGAATTATTTTCCTGAATGTAAACTCTAATAAATTAGGGTTTAAGATTTGCTATTAAAAACTAATCTTAACTTGGGTGAAGAGTCAGCTGTATTTCAGCGAATAAACCCAAGTTATGTTTGCAAATATTACTTTTTTCAAAGTAACAAGATAATCTTCACAGGGGACTTGGGAAAGAAAGGAAGAGAAGATAGCAGAAGAAATCTGAAGACTTGCTGTTCTTCATTTTGCCTCATTGCTTTGGAAACTCTTACAGAAACAGAAGGTACAGAGCTGCATCCTGCTAAGAATCTGGCAACCTTTATGCAATCACATTCTTGGGCTGTAGGCTTGCAAACTGCAGTGAAAGGGTTTCTTTTGTTGTTGCTGCTCTTTCCATTATGACTTTATTCTTAATAATAATAATAATAATAATAATAATAATATTTATACCCTGCTCTTCAGCCAAAAGGCTATCAGAGCGGCTTACTCAAGTGTCCACCAGCCATTTCAGGAAGCATAAACTGGCATTACCGTTAGTCACCCAAGAATTGATATATCACTTGTTTTGTTCTAAAACATCAATTTCCCCTAGACAAATATCACTACTTGGTTAACCATCCCATGCAAAATCAGCAACATCTCAGGGTCTCACCTTTGCTTTTAATAACCACAAAATAAGCAAACTCAAAGAGATCAACAGCCAGGATCAAAATTGTTCCTAGGAGTACTCAAGGACATGACCATTTCCAATAGATTTTTTCTTTAACCTTTCTTACAGTGAAAAGCAGCCCTAAATTGTTTTACAGACCTCTGTGTCATTTCCTTTAGTTTCAAAAATGCTTTGCCATGGGGCACAAGGGAATGCCTATTACACAGAAAGCTGCTGTTTGGGTTTGTAGAACAATTTTTGAGGGTTTTAGTTAGTACCACATGAAATGGAAGAGTAAGTCTAAAATGACACACTTATAGAACCACTCAGATAATGAAAACAAAACTTACCATTAGCTAACTTTTTTTAACAAAGGTGGCAGTCTAATTCTTGGTCTCTCAGTGGAGATTGGGTGGGATTGCTAAATAGAGCATTTATGGTCAGGAGAAATACACCCCTCACCACTAGATATTACAAGCTGCTATTATCTTGTCTAGTTTGCAAGCTTCCAGGCTTGCCATGACTGAAAACTGAATGCTGTTCAGTTCATTACATCTGTACATTCAAAACAGTCACAGCAATATCAAGATATCACTTGAACTGTAGTGGCTGGTGGCATTCATGTCAGGGGGGTAGTGAATTCTTTCTAGATATTAGTCTGAAATTAAAGGAGCTATCTTTTAAAGTAATGAACCCTAGCCCTCCAAACAGCATCAGACTAAAACCTGGAGTGGGTTCACTAACCCAGTAACTTGGTGCCACCTCCCCACTGTGGGCCTGAAACAGTTAAGGAAGGAGATTAGGGAAGTAATGGAGGAGTTATTTCTTACCTTTTGGCAGTGGGAAAGTAACGGGAGCATGAGGAGCCATCCCAGGCACAATATGGGTCTCTAGCAAGGCAGCACTCTGCACATGCTTTCCCATAAACATCACAGCGGTGCAGCGGAAGCTGTGACACTCCAATAGCCGAGCCAATATAGAGCTGTTGCTATTTGTAGAGAGGAGAGAACAATGTAAGTAGAATTGACAATTTTCTGAAAAGGCATCATTATAAAGCTATATCTATCAGAAAATTGTCTATTGCAATTATGTGACAAAAAGTGAAAACTCTCTGTGGTTTTCTGTTCACTCGTTGGACTTCAGCTTCTGCGCAACTTTTCCACATACACTTTTCTTATATTTTTTTAAGGAATGTGCCTATGTCTTCTATAAGAAAATACAAATTTCCAAAGCACATGGATATTAGCACATTTCTTTGTGGGCAGCTGCAACGTGCAGCTGAACACAGACACCTGAATCGTTATAGGTATCACTTCTTCACTCCATGTTGTAATAATCCAAGCCCATGTGTCCATTTGTTTGCCTATCCATCCACATTGTATCTTGTATACTGGATTTTTCTGGCAGGAGTCTGAATGACTGTAAGTGGTGTTGGTGTTTGCCATTATAGTGGCGATAATGATTATTTTTATGTCCACATTGCCAAGTACGATGTCTCTTCAGGTGTAAAACCACCACTTAGTCTACCAGAATGAATGTGGCCTGGCAGGATATCCAAGAGTTTGTTGGCCAAAAAGGACCATCTACAAACCATGTGATCAAATAGCAAAGTAGAAAGGAAAACACAAAGGCTCCAGTCCAGAGGCTGGTGAGTGCCCCATTATTGTTGTTGTTGTTGTTGTTATTTATTTATTTAGTTCTGTAAATTTACACAGCACTGTACATACAATCTTTTTAATTAGACGGTTCCCTGAGTGCTCACATTGCACATCTGTAACTGCAGGTTCCTCTGTTCACTCCAGTTGAATGGGAGGCAATTTTGTTTCAATAAAAGGATAAAACTGAGGAAGCTGTTTTGATAGTAATCTTTTGTTCTGAAAGGGGCATAAAGTTAATCACTTCATACTATGAAGTCTCCATAGCACACAGCACACAAAGAACAATGCATTGAGGAGACAGGAGTGTTCTAGGATTAGGAATCAACATGCTCTCAAAAACACCATTGTTAGATGTGTCATGCCAGCAGCTTGTCAGTGTCTCACAAATAAGTGTTGTCCCCCCCCCCACCCCCAGCCACACATGCTTCACTCAAGGCTAGACTGGCACTTCACTTGCTATGAAAAACCTGAGCTTTCTTAGCTGGAGAGAACATTAATACTGTAAATTTGTTTTCCAGAGGATCAGGGAGAATTGTAATCCCTCCTGAATACATAAAGAGGTCTTTGATCGAGAAGTTGTACTTAAATGCATGGCTCATTATACTTGTGATCGGCTCCTTTAAAAAGAATGTACTTGTAAAAATAATCAAAAGCAGAGCATTCTGGTACCATATGAACATACGTATATATAAAACTTGACAGCTTTGTTTTGAAAATAGTTTTCTCTATAATAGCACATTCTTTTACTTCTCACCCCCCTTGTTGTTTTAGGTGATAAACTGCAGGGAAAGAGGTCTCAAACAAAATATTTCATGTCAAACGCATTGATTTTAGGCAAGGTTCCAATATACAGTGGGGTTCCCAGCTGGACAGTACGGAATTGAAACTGTAGAAATTGATTTACATCTTTCCCATCGAAAGCAATATCAGTGACCTTCAGCACATGCATCTTTGTTTTAATTTCCTTTTGAAAATACAACATAAAGCAACAAGAAGGATTTGTTGTGAAATTAGAAAAGTGACAGAACTAAATAGAAGTATGAAATTTATTGGTGTTTTCCAATTAGAATAGAGCCACTGAATTAACTAGTGCATAGTGAGTGAATTTAGGCAAACCCCATTGATTTAATGAGTCTGTTCTAGTTGAGGCAAATAATAAGATTTAGCAATGGGGTTGGATCCAGACTTAATGATGTTTGGTGTAGGCCCACTGAAATAATTGACACTCAAGATACTATCGTATTTCACTTATTTCATAGGACCTATTCTAAGCAATGGGCAAATCTAGATTTAGCTCATAGGGTTATATATTTGTAAGGTCCTAAGCTCAGTAGTTTATACCACTCTACTACCATGAACACATAGAATCATGCCTTATCAAGTATGATTAGTACTTGGATGGGAGATTTGTGGTGATTACCACGAAGACCTAGGAAAGAATCCTGCTTGAAAGAGAGGCATCACTCTCAGTCAGAGTAGACAGTGCAGTTGCCCCTCCTTTCTTGTGGACATGAGATCCGTGTTCTGGGCATAGTACAAGGTGTTGGTTATTACCTTTAAAGCCCTATATGGCTACATGGCTTGGGCCCAACTTATTTAAAGGAACACCTACTTCCATACAATGCACCCCATCATCTCAGGTCCTCTGAGAGGAACTTACTGCAGCCTATAAAGACCAGATTGACTGTGACCTCTCAGAGGGCTTTTTCTGCAACCGCTCCCAGCCTGTGGAATGGCCTGCCAGACAAGATCCGTCAAATCACTAATATAGATAGCTTCAAGAAAGCTGTTAAAATGGATCTCTTCTGGCAGGCCTTCCCAGAATAAATTACTTGGCCATGTAGTGACCCCCCACATATATCTGATGACTCTGCCCACTGTTATTGTTTTAATTGTTCATGTAATTTCAACCTTAAACTGCTTAATTCTTTTTTAAGGGGGGTATTGTGTATATATGGTATATTCTTTTAGCATCGTAAGCCGCTTTGATTGTCTTTACAAAAAGCAGGGTAGAAATAAAAGTTTATTATTATTATTATCATTATTCTCTTATACACGGAGGAGTGACCTCTGTTAACTCCAATGGGGCACACCCTGTGTGCTCACAGGGGTGCGCCCCATTTAAGCCTATAGGGCTTGAATACATATGAATCTCAATTTTCATGGGGATGGTGGTCCAGAACGGATCCCCTGCAAAAGCGGAGGGTCGACTGTACTAGGCTAGTTGGACCAATGGTCTTATTCAATAAAAGGCAGTCTCCAAAGTTCCTATGGTAGACAACCTCCTTTGCATGTAAAAGGTCCTAAATACAGTGCCTAATAACTCCAGGAAGAATTGGCTATTTCTACCTGAGACCCTAGAGAGCTACTGCCAGTTTGGGTGGAGAAAACAGAATAGATGAACTGAAGTACTGACTCTCTCCTGTCTTCCATGAATAAGGTTTAACTCTCCCATTCTGAGCATTTGGATAATTAGCCAGTTTTTTATTAGTTAGAGGTAGTATAGACTGGCACTTTTCACTGGCTTGACTGTGGAGTAGGGCCACACACCTCCAGCCCTAGTTCAGCCACTCAGCTGCCATCATGGCGCCTGCCCATCCATATGGTGCACACCATGATGGTGTCCATGGGACGCAGCACCCCAATGGCGCTGGCCAGAAGGGGTGTCATCATGGTGTGCAAGTGCACCAATGATGCCCCTTCCAGGAAGCTTCTCAGAGTAGCTTCCTTTGGAGTATGGATCGGTGCCACAGCATGCAGCTGCTGTGGCACCGATCCAGGGCATATAGGGGTGGCATCTAGCCACCCATCTGTATAGCCCACCCAGACTATATATGCCTGAGCACACTGTCAATCTTTATGAAGGAAGAGGCAGAAAGATTTCAAACATTGTGGTGTAGTGGACTGAGAATTGGACTATGAGTCTGGAGACCAAGGTTCTATTCTCAGCTCAGCCAAAAAATCACCAAGTCACCTTGGACAAGTCATATACTTTAATCTTTCAAAGGAAAGCAATGGCAAACTCCTCTAACAGATCTTGGCAAGAAAACCCCATGACAGGTTCACCTTAGGGTCACCATAAGCTGGAAACATTTTGAAGACACACAACAACAACAACAACAACAACAACAACAACAACAACAACATTTATTGCAGATAATACATTATCATTTCATTTTTCTCTTAATTGCTAGCAACACATAAATAAAGATTTCCCTTTTTCCTTGTCTGTCAATTTTTCTGTGAGAAAAACCAGAAACATGGGTAAATAAGAAGTGGGATGGAAGTAGCATTGATAGCAACTAAGAGAGCAAAGTTAAATTTCTAATATGCAAGACCAACAAGTATTTAAAGACAGCAAGGTGATGTTCACTATACCTGTTTAGTGGAAATCTTCATGGCTGAAATCATTGTAGGCTCCTGGAAAAGAGAATTATATTGAAAATTTGCTTTCAGTAGCTGTTTTCTTAAAGATGATGACTATCTTGCAGTTGTTGTTTTTTAAATGACATTCACACTGGAATAATATTGTTGCCACCCTGGTTGTGTTGCACAGAAAGGCAGGATATCATTATCATCATCATGACTCACACAAATGAGTGGGTCAGTCCATGAACTAATAAGCAAATTTTCTACAGCTCCCTGAAACTTGGGAACCAAGGTCAGTACATTTCCCTCTCCTTTCATCCCCAAATTCTTCCTTCCCTTCATACTGTTAACCATGTTTTCAGATTCAACTGAAGCTATGCAGGTTTCCTCTTGTTCAGAGTTTACAAACTCACTCCATTTATTTTATGATCTCTTGTTTCACATCACTAAATGCTGTTGTTGGAGTTGTGGTGATAACACTTTGGTAAATATCTCAGTGTGTGTGTGTGTGTATGTGGGGGGGGGAGAATTCAGTACATGATTGCTATTGTTTTTTAATATGAACTATCTATAGAACTCATTCAAGCATTACATCTTACTGTTTCTTATGGTTCCAATTTTTATCCAGGTATATTCCCAGAGTTCAAACCAAGCTTTCATAGTTTACCCCACTAATCCTTTAGAGAACTAGATGTTGCTCAGTGGATACTAAGCATGCACACTCTCCACTGCAAATGGGTTATTAAATATGGTATTGTATGGCATCAATTACAGATTACACTGAAATGTTTGCTCAGCTGTTCAGGGAGACACTGCACAAATCAGGTTAAAATGGCATTTGTTATCAATGTAATACATCTGGAATGCCTTCAGTTTCACTGGAATTGTAAATGAAAAGCATTGTTTTTGGCGTATGGCAACCCAGCCTGTTAACTTCATTCTTTGGTGACAGAAAATTAAATCCATCCACCCCAGGGATATGTGAAAACTCAAACGTGATGGGTTACAGTGAAATTTCATATCAGGTTTCTATACAGGACTCAGTTCCTTTGGAATTTTTTTTTTTAAAGCCTTCACACTTCATCTGCACCTGCAATGAAAATGAGGTCAAAATATTTTATGTTAGCTGATAAGGAACCCAGGGTCACGCTAAGTGTTGTTGACTGTAAATTCTCAGTAACATGTGAACAATGTGAACTAAGAGCTTCCATCACTTACTTCTCCTCACTTCTCCTCATTTATCTTTCTTTTCTTTTTTTTAGTTCTTCGGCCAATCAATATTATGAATAGCAAAGGTGTATTTACTGGGCTAGGCCAGCTACTGCCTTTGCCTTGGTCTTCATTCCACTACCCCTCCTAACTGCCAGTCCAGGCAGGGTAAGGCAATATGAATTTGCCCCTCTCCCTTTTGTTTGTTTTCCCATGCTGGATGCAGGTATCATCCGAACTTCACTTTGATTTTAATGAAAGGCACTGAAAGAAGAAATCTCCTTATTTAATAAAGCTAAAATACAGAAAGAATAGTAAGTATGCATGATGCAGTGATGTGTTTTTGTGCATAGGGACTTGCATGGACAAACAGAGAATGTTGTCATATATATATTTCCTGGTCATTCAGTAATTTTCAGGTGCAAAATTACAATTTGTGAGAAAATCCGTATAGGCTGAAGACCTGCTATGTTAGAAGAGCAACACCCTGCATTCTAAGAAGAACTAGTTGTACTCCTCATTAAACTGCTTTTAAATGCAGACCTTAAAAGCTTGCTGTTTTGGAACAAATGAGCTGACTGAGGACACACATATACTGTAGTTCAAAGCTCACATGAATGGTTTTCTGGTTCTCTCTCAAAGGCTTTAATTTGAGTTAGGAGTCACAGATTAAAGTCTTAGCAACGGGTAAAAGTGTTCTATGAAGATTATGACACATGGACTCACCATCTGGGAATTGCTGGGAAAATATTAGGGAAGTGTGCGTGTGTGTAACCCTGAAGCAGTTCCCCAGCATCATGCAATCACCAGCTCGCTCTAGCATCCCTCTAGTGTCATGGAATCATTCAGGGAAAGGCTATTTGGTATTAACTCAAAATTTCCGTTAATAGGAAATTGCCTCTCCCTGAACGATAACATGACACTAGGAACCTTACCGCACAGGGGTCCTGGTACCACCTGAGAATGGTCCAAGAAGAGCCAGGAAGGGAATGGAATGACTGGGGGACGCATTTTACTGCACAGAAGGAAGTCCCTCACTCATTCTGTTCCCCTCTCTTCCATTCTGTTCCAGAGGAGGCGATTTTTGAGAACTGTTCTGAACAGTTCTCAAAAATCGTGTCCTCTGCAATGGAATGAGAACGGAAGGAAAGGGAATGGAACATTTGAGGGACTTCTGTGTGCAGTAAAATGTGTCCCCCACTTATTCCACACTCATTCCAGGCTCCTTCTGTTCCATTCTCAGGCCATTCTGTGGAGCTCCTATGTGGTAGATTGATGCTAGAGGGAGCTGATGAATGCATGATGCTGGGGAAGCGCTTCAGGGTTACACACATGCACACTTTCCTAATGTTTCCTCAGTGATTCCCAGAGTCCATGTGTGATAATCTTCTAAGAGTAAATAAACTTTATGACAGGGAAGGCTCAGTTATGCTATCCTCTGAACAAAGTGATGCATGAAATGCATACTCCCTTTGCTACTTTCCCACCTCAAACAATGGTCTGGAATTGTAGCAACAAGAAAAGTGTCTGTGGCCACTTTCCTTAAACATGGGGCAGCTGGGAAAGATGGCGGGAATTTGACTATTCTTCATATTGCTCTGTGTGTTCCCACTGTAAATTTCTCTCAGCTAGAGAGAGAAAGAAATTCTGTTGAGACTCAAGTGCCTTGATGTATGTAACATATTTTTTTGCACCTGTCATGACTTGTTGCAAGAAAATATGTGCTTTGGCTCAACGGTTTGCACACTGGGATAAATTCCTGAAAATTAATGCACATCCCTTTCATATTTTGTACAGTTAAACTGAATGTAGTTGAAAAATACACAATCAATGGATGAACTTTGCTTAAATCATGTATACTGTACAGTCGATGTACAATTAGAAAAGTTCTTATAAAGTTTGCATGAGCTTCAATATGATTGGAAAACACAAATCCTGCACTAAATAGGAAACATGGATGGGAAGAAAATAAAAGTAGGAGAAATGTGGAGAAACTCAGTGAAACTGAAACTGAGATTTTCACATCTCTACATCCATCCACTTTTCACTGGAGTTTATTAGACAAGGGAAACTGGAAATATAATCCAATGGAAATCCAAATACAATCATGAGGTTTAATGTTATTGCGTGATAGACTATCACAAGCAATTTCGGGCAATGGCAAGCTATTTTCAGGCAATGGTGAGTCAGTTTGAACACAATTCAAATCCACGTAAATTCGCTGAACTAGTGAATTCACGTGAATGCGTTCTGGCCCCACTTTCTTTTCATTCAAAATTAAGAGAAATTCATCCCGTGTGGTAAACTCCACTAGCAAAGTGGAAGGTAGGCTGGGTTGTTTAACCCTTATCCTTACTACAACATACTCCCTGAAGCTTCCTCCATGCTATGTTGGTCTCACTCCCAGGGTCCATCAGTTTCTCTCCATGATTTGTCATATTCTACCCTGGACTTGCATTCTTTTACCAGATCCTGCTATAGATTTGGCCTTGTTAATGTGCCCATCCAGTCTTTGTCCATTCTTCTAAGTCTCAAGTTGGAAACCACATTTCCAAACCCAATATTCAGAACTGGATCCCGATGGCCACTTTCTACACATCAAGTATTTAGGGAACGTTCTCACAAGAGACAAAGCAAAATTTCCAACAAGCCCAGGAGGGGCATCATCCATCTTTGTAGAAGTTACATTCCTAACTTAATAGATTGACTGGACATTAATTGGATTTCATTCATGGTAGGAGTTCATGCAATAATAGCTACATCCATCAGGACATTGTATGATGATTAAACTATTTTCTACATTTAAAAGAGAAAGGAATAAGAGGACAGCAGCTAGTCTTGTGATTTCATTTCTTTCCTTGTAATTCACTTTTTGTTTAAAACCAAGGCTCAAACCCTTACTGCATAATTAAACAGAGGCTTGCCAGCAAGGTATGCAGGGCTCTTGGTCAATTATTTATTCACATACAAGCTTTGCTTTCTATTTAAAGCACAACATGTTGAAAGCAAACAATTCTATAACATGTTGCCCAAACAATATGGTGCCTGTTCATGAGGCAAAGGAGTATAGCAACAGCAATGCAAGAGGGGGAGAAGCAAATCATAACAGAAATGTGTCAACTCATTTTGTAGACTACTGTTTCCTAGATAATTGGAGAATTTGACATAGAAGTGTCTCTAAATATGTGTGGATATTTAGAGCAGGGCTGTCATAATCTAATTAGCAGAATTTCAACCAATTAATTAATGAGTTTTAATTAGGGATTTCAAAAACTCTCAGTCTCAATTTTGTTGCATTTCTCCAATTGGACCTGCATTCCCACAACTTTCTTTGTTTGTGCCAAGTTGTGAGACTTGATTTTTAATTCCCACATGGAAATTAATGTGCATTTTTTCTACACATTTCCCTCAATTTATATATGTCCTTTCCCTAAAATACACATTTTTCTACACTTCATCCTTACTGAGTAAAGTGTTTTGTATGTTTCTTCTGTATGGATTTTAGTTGCCTACAAGTTTTTTTTAATGCATGGTTTTATGCATATGAAGGATACCACAAGTCTTCCATAGACATGCATTGTTAATACAAGCTCCACTCTGTATTAGAATGAGTCCTGGAAAGTGAGAAACTTTGACAGAAATCTTGATATCACCAAAATTCTTTTCCATCCTTAGTTCTGATTGATATGTTTGAATGGGTATCAAAAAAAATAGCATAGGAAGCTACTTCATATCACTTGAGACCAAAGTCTCATCTTGCTCAGTATCATATACAACTGGCAGCAGGTTACTTTCAGAGATGAGCCTTTTCCAGCCATGACTAGGAATATCTGAGATAAAACTGGGAGTTTTTTCATGCAAAACTTGTGCTGTAAGATAAATGTGTGATCCATTTCAAGGGGGAAAATTAATTATTTTCTGTATAGATAATCCTTGATATTTTGCAGGAGGCTGTAGAAGAGGCCTGCCTGGCAGAAAGAGAAATAGGAGGGAATGCCTCCTTTAAGATTAAGGTCTTTTTAAAAAGGCTTCTATCAAAATTATTTTTTTTTAAAAAAAAAAAGATTGCTGCTGATTGACCATGAGGTACTTTCAATAAGAAGATTATTCTATTTTCTTTTATTTAATGAAGTATATCAGGTAAACATATGGACAGATCTAGCTAAGATCACTTAAAAACAACAACTCTACATTCCGTTTTGCAATCATCCCAGAGAAGGCAAGATACATTTACAAAAACAAAGTATCTTGAAAATTCAGCTCTATATCTATGCCAACTTTTGCTTCGAGACAATCAAATTGTGTACTGTACCAAAATTAACTTTAATTTTCATGTCACAGAAACTGTTAACATCTGAAAGCAAACCTTTCACTATGCCCTTGTCATAATGTCATATGTCCACATGTAGAATTAATTTTGTATATTTTTGTGTGGAGAAGACGGGCGCAGAGGCTTTCAAATATACAGATGATTTTCACTGTAAATTGCAAACAGTTGTATCTATTGGTCTGCATGTCCCAGCAGTGGCTTGGAGGCAGCGGTAATAGCAATCTCAGTTTTTCTTAGTAGCTTATACTGCACGGAAAGTTCCTAAATTTATTTAAGCTGGTGACTGAGTCTCTGTTTGACAATGTAATGAGGAAGATTCCATGGTCTTTTCCACCTTACCAAAACATTCAGCGTGTAGCTATCTGGGAAGCATGGTGAAGAAAAGAGAGCAAAAATAGATTACAAATCTTTAGAACCACTAACCTGGAAGACAGTCATTTCTTCAAGCAAGACTTCTTCCAGATCATGCCAGGTCTCCTTAGGAATAGAAACTACTTTCAGAACTGTCCCAATATCTGAGAGAAAGAGATACATTTTTTTCCTCCAGTAAGAGAAGGTGGATATTAGACATCAACAGGCATTTCACTTTTCCATATTACAATTTACAAAGAGGATTAGGGGGCGATGTGTTGGAATACCAATTTACCTTCAAAGTAATCCTGAAACTTCTTTGGGGTTTCCAAAACGGGATTATGTTGTTTTGGTTTTTTTAAATCTAAATATCTTGAAGTCCTAACTAATTTTAGCTGTCAGCAAGTGAAGAAGGCAGTGTACAGTTATCAGTGAAATGTCATCTGCCATAAATGAATATTTAAAGTCAGGAATGTAGGGATCAGCTGGGGCTACATTTTATGACACATTTTCAAACCCAATGCTTTTCATGGTTGCTTTAAAATATAAAGGAAGAGGCTAACACAAGGGTCAGTGTCGAGTATTGGGCCAGCTGGAGGGATGCTGTCAAGCTGATTCAAGCTGTGAGATCTCTTTAGAACAAGTTGATAGTTTTATAGCATTGAAACAAAATGACAGTTGGCAGTTTTCAAACAGTATTTGCAGGAAGTCTGTTGTTCCTCAAAATTTTATCAGGCTTATCAGCTTCCCCAAACACATTTTGTCCAACATTACTGATTACAGACTGAGCATATACTAACATGAACTGTGTGTGTGCCAGAGGACAAACCAAAGAATTGTTTGCAACAGTATGGGCTCTTTGGTAGAAATTCTTTGTTTAGGTTCTGCAGTGGACATGAGAAGAATCTCAAGCCCTCCTCAGGCAGTCGTCATTTTCAGACATGTTCATTATTGGCATGTGATATAATGCTGTCACAGAGTCATTTATGTTAAACTGCTAAGCAAATGTTAGCTTTACTAATTTAAATTTATTTTATGCCAATCTGATTTTTTAATTTTTGTGTTATCCCCCAAAGAACATAACGGGACCATAAAACAATGGTACTGAAAATTTTCCAATAAGAATAAAATGATGACACATTCCTCCTCCATCCGCTGAGACAAGTGGCAGCACTTGCATCTTTGGGCAGGTGACGATGTCCAGCCATCACCCATAGGATACACTGGTGTTGAAATCTGGTCCCATGTCTATCTGATCCTTTAGGCATGGGTATCTCTAAAGGCCATAGCTGGGAAGCTGCTAGTCATTTTGAATGTCTCACAGTGCTCTCAAGCCCCTGACTTCATGTTATGTCTGGGGCACAGTAGGGCACAAAAGCTGACAGCTTTTCAAAGGTCAGATCATCAGGGGGACAACATAATAATAATAATAATAAATAATAAATTGTTTATTTATTAACCGCTTTTCCCAAGATCAAAGCGGTGTTCAAGTGTCAGTAAAGACAGTCAGTAAAACCAGTACCACAATTCACATATTAAAAATACACATTAAGTTGAATTAAATCCAAAAGCATAGTTAAAAACATACAGTAATAATGTTAAAATCATGAATATCAATACATCAGAGTCAATAGGGGAAAGATAATCTTAGAAGGAATTGGGAGGGTAGGCTTGTAGGAAGAGGTGGGTTTTTAATGCCTTTTTAAAGGCTTCTACTGTTCCACTAAGGCGGATCCCTTCAGGTAAGGCATTCCACAGAGAAGGCGCTACTGCCGTAAAGGCCCTTTGTTGAGTAGTCACCAATCTCACCTTAGGGTGACTGAGTAGCAGTTTTCCTGATGTCCTGAGAGTGCAGGGAGGATTATGCAGGGAGTGGAGTTCCCTCAAGTAACCCGGGCCCAAGCCATTTAGGGCTTTAAAGGTGATAACCAACACTTTGTACTGGGACCGGAAATGAATTGGCAGCCAGTGTAAAGATTTTAAAACAGGTGTTATATGGTCGGATCTCGCTGTCCCCGTGATTAACCTGGCTGCTGCATTTTGAATCAATTGAAGTTTCCAAACCTGATACAAAGGTAGCCCCATGTGGAGCGCATTGCAGAAATCCAAACAAGAGGTTACCAGTGCATGTACTACTTTTTCTAGGTCCCCTCAGTCCAGACAGGGACGCAGTTGACGTATCAGCCGCAGCTGATACCAAGCACTCCTGGCCATCACATCTACTTGAGATGATAAATGTAGGGATGGATCCAGGAGTACTCCCAAATTACACACTTTGTCCTTTAGGGGAAGTTTAATCCCATCAAGGACAGGATGGCAAATTTCCCTGCCTGGGCTAACCTATCATGAGTATCTCTGTTTTCTCTGGATTCAATCTGAGTTTGTTTTTCCTCATCCAGCCCATTACTGCCCCCAGGCAGGCGTCGAGAGGAGAGATGCCATCCTTAGTCACTGTATCAGTCGGAGACATGGAGAGATAAATTTGGGTGTCATCAGTGTACTGATAACACCGTGCTCCATGGCTCCGGATGATCTCTCCCAGCGGCTTCATGTAAATGTTAAATAGCATGGGGGACAGAATGGCACCCTGAGGGACGCCCGATGTAAGCTCTCTTTTACGAGAGCAGCTGTCCCCCAGCCTCACCATCTGGAACCTTCCTGAGAGATAGGACCGGAACCACTGGAGCACAGTGCCCCCGATACCCAATTCTCTCAGGCGTTCCAGAAGGATACCATGGTCGATGGTATCAAAGGCCGCTGAGATGTCCAAGAGCACCAACAGAGTTATATCTCCTCTGTCGGTTGCCAGACGGAGGTCATTGACTAAGGCGACCATGGCAGTCTCAACTCCATAGCCCGCTCTGAAGCCAGTTTGAATGGGTCAAGATAATCGGTTTCATCCAAGACTGCCTGGAGCTGAAAAGCGACTGCCCTCTCAATCACCTTGCCCAAGAATGGCAATAGGGAGACCAGTCTATAATTACTCATAGATAGGAGATCAAGGGAAGGTTTCTTCAATAAAGGCCTTACAACTGCCTGTTTCAAAGATGTTGGAACAGTACCTTCCCGAAGAGATGTGTTTATTATCCGATAAAGAGCAGATGTTATAACATCTCCTCCCTGCATGGTCAACCAGGAAGGACAAGGGTCAAGAGGGCAAGGCATCTTTTTCATGCATCCAAGGAGCTTGTCTACATCCTCGGTACTCACAAACTCGAATTGATCCAGAATAACCTTGTTACCAGAGGCACTGGATGCCTCTACTAAAGGTTCTGCTCGAAAACTGGCGTCAAGATCAGCCCTTATCTGAGAGACCTTGTCAGCAAAGAAGTTGTTATAAGCATCACAGCAGGCAATAGTTGGTTCAAGCAAAGGGTTCTGGGTGGCCGGGGTTTGAGTTAGTTCCCTGACCACCTTGAACAGCTCTGCTGGACGAGACTCCGCTGACGCAATCCGTGCAGCACAGAACGACTTCCTAGCTGCACTGACTGCCACTCCATAGGAACGCAATATGTTCTCATGGAGTGTTCTGTCAGATAAGTTCTGATGTTTCTGCCAGTAGCACTCTAGTCGTTGCGCAGCCGCTTCATCTGGCGAAGGTCTTCTGTATACCAGGGTCTTTTCTTTGGAGCGGCCGGCAAGGACGCTCGGGAACGATACTGTCTATAGCCCTGGATAGATTCCTATCCCAGTTGTCAACATAGCAATCAGGTGGAGGGGAACATCAGATGGCTGTTTGCCAGGGCAACCACTCTAACCTGGCTGCTCTTAGAGAATGAAAGTATCCTGGTTCTTAGTCCATATATTTTGAATACATTCTTAATTACTGAGCCAAGACTAGAACATTTACATTACACTACCTTTGGCCTTGAACTTAAAAGAGCCCATTGCTTGCTTCATGCAAGTATCCCCCCTCCCCGCAACTCATATTATCCCTCTTCCAGTAGTATCTTATAAAATTTCCATATCTGGTGGTATCATGTCAATAAATAAATAAATTGTCATTTGGCATGATGTATTGTTGTTCCTTTTTTATATAACAGAATGATCATTAGCATATTTCATTTTGTTTTTGTTGATTTAGCCAAAAAAGCTATTAACATCTTTTTGCACAAAAAGGATTGCATTTGTTTTTTTAAAAAAATAATGCAAATTTTGAAGTTCTGCAATGAAAAGAATATTTGAAAAATGTTCAAAAATTCTCAAAATTTTTCCTAGCAGAGAGAAAAAATGCACATGTTTGCTTTCACATGGGAGAAGGAAATAGACAAAGATTCATGTACCTACATCTTTCTAATGCCCAGGGTTTACGGTAGATAAATTGGAAGGGCATATTGAAAAAAACAGTAAAAAAAAATGGAGATTCTTTTGAGACAGTTAAAATGAAATGATGAAACCCATTTAGGCATGGCTTCAGCTCAAATTGAGTTGGATTGGGGACTGTCATGCATCTTGATTGGATTAGATTTCAATTACTATCTTGACTGAAAACTTTTGTTCCAGATATTTTCTGTTTTCTTTATTCAACAAAATGTTACATTTCAATTGTTCACTTTTAGATACATTTTTATCTTTTGTTGGCTGAAAGAAATCTAGCATTTCCAGTTTGCTCTGTTTTTTGTTAGATAATTACAGGTATTGACTATATGCAGTTGATCTGGTTTGTTAAATACAGGTTACTGCTGCTGTTAAACTTAGGCCCCTTACAGACTGGCCAAAATAAAGCTGCTTTGGGTCACTTTGGAGATATGCTGTTTAAATGATGCATGCATCCTAAGAGTCCAGAAGCTGAACCAAAATTGCGCTCCAGTCCTTAGGACTGGATCATGGCTTTGGCGCAACTTCTGGACTCTTTGGATGCATGCATCATTTAAACAGCATACCTCCAAAGTGACCTGAAGCAGCTTTATTTTGGCAGTCTGTATGGGGCCATAGTGATACTGGACACCATGAAATCTCTGCATATCTTGGGTGGTATCATATATAAGCATCATTAGGGGAAGGCACTCTAAATCCCACCAGTGGCAGCAATACATTGTGAGAGGACATGGAAGAGGGCCTTCTCTGCTTTGGCACCTTCTTTATGGAATGTCCTCCCTGTGGAGGTCCAGCTTACACAAAATTTGGTTTCTTTTAAGCACCAAGTGAAAAGAACATGGCTTTTTGCTGAAGCTTTTAGGTCCAAATGCATGTGTACTGTATATAACTTTAAGTATTTGATCTTTTAGATTATTTTAAGTTGTTAAAATGTGTTTTTTTATCTGTTTATTTAATTTAAGATGCCAATTCTGATTATGATAAGGTTGGAAGGTTGGAAGTTTGAGGTCCAAGTGCTGCATAATGGAGTGAGTTCTCATCACTAGTCCCAGCTTCTGCCAACCTAGCAGTTCGAAAGCACGCAAATGCAAGTAGATAAACAGGTACCACTTTGGTGGAAGATAACAGCATTCGGTGAAGTTATGCTGGCCGCATGACTACCAGACCACCTTGGACAACACTGGCTCTTCAGCTTAGTAATGGAGATGAACACTGCCTCCTACAGTTGGCTATGACTGGACATTCATATCGAGGGAAAACATTTACCTTTTCATCAATAGTATGTGAGTATATTAATGTGAAAAGACTTCACCAGACAAATAATCTTAACAAATGCTGCTGAACAACAGCTATGAAAAACTGTTCTTATTTTTATTACCTAATATTTGTTATGGGGTTTACAATGTAAATCTATTTTCACATGGTATCTTAACAACATTTTATGAGTTTCAGACAAAGAGCTTCATTCATGGAGTGGCACAGAAATGCTATAATTGTAGTTAAAGATAATGGATAATAAAGGTATTTAGAAGACAGTTAATTGAGCTGTAGCATACATAATATTAAATAATATGGAGAGATAAAAAGGGGGATCACAAAGGATGTTACGGATATAATCTCACTCACAAGATAGGAAGGACAAATTTGTTGTTTGTATGTACTATGTAATGTGTAGTTTGTGAGTTGAAATTGAGATTATTATGATTAGGGTATGAAGTAAAGAGAGCTGGCTTCAGATCAAGTTCTGAAGAGGTAAAGCAGAGGAATTTGGAAAGTGATGGAAGGTAAGAGTAGGTAATACACACTAGGTTTAAAGTACGCAAGAAGGAGAAGAGAGTAGACAAATAAAGAATGATTAAGGAGGCGCAACCGAAAAGGAACAAGAAAGGGACATAATAGGATCTAGAAAATAGGGGAACTTGATCTGAAGAAAGTGGTGATACAAAATTTACAAGGGGAGGGTCAAGATAAGCGAGGGTTTAAGAGGGTAAGCGATTTTAGGTTTAGAGACTTAAATGGTTTATGTTGTAAAGTGAATTGTCAAATATTTGTTTTATGTTCAACTTTTTTGTTTGTATACTATCATTTCCCTCTGTTTATTGTTCATTGTTTTATGTTTAGTTTCTGTTATATTGCTTGTGATGTTGTTTTGTTATATGTAAAAATAAATAAATAATATATTTAAAAAAGGAATGACCTGCGAAATTATATTTTTTGCAAGAGAAATTTGTGAAATATATTAGCAACAAAGATGGGAAGAACTTCCAAAAATTAAAGAGCATCAAGGAAATGGATTTTAATAAGTGCTACGTAGGAAGACATATGAATACTACAGTTTAGGATGATAGAAGCTTGAAAAAAGGGGAAAAGAAATAGGAACTGATGAGTGAATCTGACAGCCAGCCACAATGTTCTTTTTAAAAGGGATCCCACCAAGATTAGTGGTTTACTGGCTTATAAAGCCTTTGAGGTTAAAGGTAGAATACGTTAAATGCTACAGAGTCTCTGATGAGGCCTCAATAACCCAAAGCAAAGTTTTATCAGTATTCAAGATCAGCTTTTGGTGGAGTAATATTTCAAACAAATTTCAGACAAATTGAATCAGGCTCTTCTTTTCAGATCACTAAGCTTTGGGGAGTAATTCAGTTTGGATGATAAAATTACAGTTATTAATTCATGTTTACTGACAGATGGGACTCAGACAGCACTAAATTATTCTTCTACAACTTCAGATGAATTTAGGAGTGCAGACTGATGTGTTAAAATATGTGTTTTAGCATGTTAGAGGGAGATTAGAAAGGAGCGGGAGATTAGAGGGGACTATTTCTCTGGAGGGAGAGAACAAATTTTTTTTTAGGCTGTCACCCTAAACACACTTACGAAAAGATCAAACTTCTGAACACAATTGGGATTG